>NC_087222.1:20174876-20183355 GCF_015104395.2 Macrobrachium nipponense
AGTCTTGGTGGTGGCAGACGCTTCACCTGCCAGGTAAGAGTTTCGTAGCCTTCCTCGAGGAAGCGTTCTCTCCACTGCTACTCCCGCAGGTCCTTCTGGACAGGTGAAGTTAGGCAGTGTTGTTACCGCAACTGCCCCAATTCTGCCCTGCATGGAGGACCTGTCGGTTGTCCTGAGGGAACTGGCGAAGAGGAAGTCCAGGAAGAAGAGGAAGGTGTCGTCATTGTCTTCTACTGCTTCTTCCCCTTTGAATTCCAAGGCCCCCCAGCCTAGGAAGAAGAAGGTGGCCTCGCCCCCCCCCCCCAAGGACTCTCGCACAGAGACTTCTAAGGGTCTGTCTTGCTCCGGTGAGACAGGTTGGTCTGCCGCTGGTCCTCCCATTCCCCTGGGAACGGGGGCCTATCTCTCCTTCCCCAGGGAAGAAGAAGACGGGGTACTGCCGGTACCTCTGCTCCCAGTTCCAGAGGTTCCACCTCCGAACCAGGAACCGTCTTGCCGCTCGCCACCAAGTGTAAGGTCACCTACGGGTGACCGTGCAGCCAGGGTTCAGACTACTGAGTACGCTCAGTGTGTCAGAACCCAGGCACGGAGCGGAAGGATGGTAAGAGTCTCTCAGATGACTCTTGCCAGACCGGCGATCGCTCTCGCAGTGATTGCCAGGTACCCATGGTTGAAGTGAGGCTGGAAAGGGGTCAAGCCCTTGGCCACCGGGTCCATCCTCGCCTGGACCTGGTCCAACCTCACCTGGACCTGATCAAGCCTCGCCTAGACTTGGTCCAGCCTCGACTGGGTGCGTCGAGAGGATGGTGCTCGTTCTCACCGAGTTAGTGGACACTACCAGTCACCCGACTGTCGCTCCCACCGGGACTGGATGGCTCGCACAACTGGTAGCAGCTCCCCTGACGCACGAAACCAACGCTACCGTCCTCGGGCCAGCGCTTCTCCGGGAGGAGACCGCTGGTCCAGACCATGGTTGGTGATCGCCTGCAGTCCTCCTAGCCTACCAGTTCTGCTGGTAGGCAGGGGAGGAGCGCTCGTAGCAGCTCTCCTGATGCAAGAGACCGTTGCTCCATCCTTGGTCCAGCGCTTCTCCTCAAGAAGGCTGCTGGTCCAAACCTGCAACTCTATTGTCATTGTGGGTATGTGATCGCCTGCAGTCCTCCCAGTCTACCGGTTCTGTTGGTAGGCAGAGGGGGACCGCTCGTAGCAGCTCTCCTGATGCAAGAGACCGATGCTCCATCCTTGGTCCAGCGCTTCTCCGCAAGGAGACCGCTGGTCCAGACCTGCAGCTCGACCGTCACCGTGGGTTAGTGATCTCCTGCTGTCCTCCCAGCCTACTGGTTCTGCTGGTAGGCAGGGGAGGAGCGCTCGTAGCAGCTCCCCTGACGCAAGAGACCGACACTCTGTCCTTGGTCCAGCACTTCTCCGCAAGAAGACCACTGGTCCAGACTTACAGTCCTCCCAGCCCACTAGTTCTGCTAGTAGGCAGGGTAGTTGCATCAGGTCTCCCTCACCTGTCCCTTCAATCTCCTCAGGCTACACCAGGAGGAACAAGGCGAACAGGAGTGACTGTGATGAATGCACTTCTTGCGGTCTGGCCACGAGCCTGGTTCGGTCTTGAGACCGACAGATCCTCGCTCAAGTGTTTGGAGGAGATCGTGGGGCTTGGCGAGGACGATGATGCTTCCCAGACTCTCGGAGTGACCATCACCGCTGTTCACGTGACGGTCCCGGTGGACCACACACGCAGAGACCGGGGCGGGCTCCCCCTTCGATCCTCTTGAGAGGTTTCGACCTCGATGAGGACTGGGACGCGTCGGAGGATGGTATTGGCTCTCTCCTGTTAGGTGCATGCTCAGCCCCACCCTCGACGACGGTCACGGTGGCGGCAGACGTTTAGCCCACAGTACGAGTTTCGTAACCCTACTCGGGAAAACGTTTTCTCCAGACGGTAACGTTTTCCTAGACTCTGACCGGCCATCACCGCACGGTGATGGCTGCCCATACTCGCTTCTCCGACTGCTAGTTCCGCTGGGAAGGCGAGCGAGAGCATCCAATGGAAGGGATCCTGCAGAGCATTCTCCGTAGGATTCCGTGTCAGGGACTGCATTCCTGGGGGGACTTACGGGTTCTATTGGATGTAAGTCCCCATAGTTGAGGAAGGAATTTGCCCATTTGCCCTATCCTCGATTTCTACAGGAATCGGGAGGACCACAACCCGATGATCGTCTTACGAATTCGGGAGGTTTCGCAGAGCGCTTAGAATTCTTCAGAGTTTCTAGCACTCTACTATGTGTGTTCTGGTCTTCTATGATCTGCAAACACTTGGGCGAAATCACGGTCCAGAATGAGCGAGATGAGAATCCCAGATAATTGCTACGACGATAATCGGGAATCTCGCCGAATGATCGAATTCCCGGAATTTCTAGCATTCGAAGGAAGTACTGCTGCTGAAGGAAGAATATCTCGGGAGGGGCTCAGCCTGGATGGACCTGACGGTCCGTCGCCTCAGTAGGCGGCCAACCCCGGGATAGAGAAGAACAGGTGGGAACTTCCAGTTCGGCTTGAACTATCGTCTTTGGTATCCTGTTATCACCGTAGAAGTCTTCCTTCGGGAAAACTTCACCTTTGCTCTCTTCTTTAGAGAATGAAGGGGGTCGGCTTCCATTCCTTATTCTTGTTCCTCGAATGGAAGAGAATTTAGGCTGGAGGTCTATGTACAGGAACCTACAAGTATACTACATATATTGCCCTCGCGACATGCTTCTGTTATCAGTTGAATTGCCCGAGGTGTAGGCACATACCATAGTTAACTCTACGGGTTGTGACCGAGACGAATAATATCATCTTAATTGAACTGCAACTCGGGACGGCCCTGCAAACCTCCCAGGAGTTACTAGTTTCGATTTTGAGATATTTGTGGTATTGTTACAACAACAACACCACTGCGTTTGCATTCACCGAAATCCGTTTTGGTTAAAATGCAAATGCTCGAGCGTATTTTTTGCACTCGATGGTTCTAGCCGAATGCATTCCTTCTTTAAAAGGATTACTTGGCAACTCAGGATGACGAGTGAGCGAGAGCTAGCGGTGTAGGGGCTGCCTGCCAGCCCTGCCTGGCGCAGCCCAGTACCAGCTGGCTCTCCGAGATGTACGGTTGGATATTGTCTCTTGTGGTAACAGAAGTCTGTAGCCTAGTCTCCCGCTGCATTGCACCTGCCGCTTTGATGACGCGGAATGATTTCTTTCAGACATCTGAGTTTGTCTTCTAAATACATCTCATATTCATAGGTGTGCAATTGTTCTTTGTCCACCCCGAATTGTAGATGAATAACAAAAGACATCACCTGTTCCCTGCCCTGCCAGCTCTACTTCCAAGCATAGAGATGTCCTCCCTGATCCAGCCCATGAGAAGCGGTTCTTCGGGCAGTACAATCCCTGTGTTTTCATTACTGAAAAGCGATCCACTTTCATTGCAACTCCGACTTCTCACTGAACAGTGATGAAGTAGCAGTTTAGCATTTTCAGTCCTCTGTAAAACAATAGCGATTAAGCCGTCTTCACTGGTTGGTGTCATCGGCGGGACTTTTCTATGTTCAGAATCTTGAGAGTTAACTTCTCTTGATTCAGCTGTGGAGACGTAGGTCTGCATTCACGTATCACCTTTGTCTTCAACGGCACATAGTATTGTTTCACCTTAGTTGAGATTCAATTACTATGAGAACTTCCGTCTTGCCATCAGCGACCTCGGTCTCTAGAAGGCAATTTTCTTTCGTCTGATGGGCACATGCCTTGAGAGAATCATCATCTCGCCTTCCAGCATCAGTGGCAACAAGATAGACGATTGGTATGGTCTTTCGGCATAACCCTTCAAAAGACAAGTGTCACGTGACTACGCCTCAGATGCATAACGGCTCACCTCACATAACCGAACGCAGTCAGTCGGCAGCTGTTGAAGCGTCCGATATTGTCATGAGCTATGCTGTGGACTTTGTATCGGTTGATCCAGATCAGTCATTACTTTGTCCTACTGGTATGTTCCTGTACCCATAAGTATCAACACCCACTATGGAGTGTTGGTGTCTTTATCCACTGCGGAGACGACGAGACCGTGAGAGACTTTGCTGCAGTGGGATACGAGACCGTGAGAGACTCTGCTGCAGATGGATAGACCAGTGGATGGGTACTGGACATCACTCTGAAGAATATGTCGGACAGGAAGATGGATATGTCATTGCGACCATATCTTTCTTTCCTTTCGGGACTGCCCACAGGTCCTTGGAACCTCATTTTCCTGGACCAGTGGTGGATGCTTGCAAGATGTGTTTGTTTATCCAGCTCCTTCAAAAGGACAAGTTGCATCTCGTCCATGGTGTGCAGTTGTAGAGGTAGAAGGATGCGAGAGTGACTGGCCCTCCCCCTTCCACGCCTCGTCCCTCCACTCCTCCTCCTTCGGGTTGAGGATAGGACTCGAACTCACACTGGCTGGTTGGACGATTGATGCGGTAAGCCTATACATAAGCATCCTTTGTATGTTTCTTATCAGAATCATTGAAGCAATCCTGCTCCTTCCTCTAGCAAGGTGAGGAAGGAGACTGACAATAATGTCTCTCCTTCTCCTCCTCCTCAAGCCATGTCTCCAATCTTGAGTCCTCCTTCTGCTGCTCCTTTAACTCCTTTACCAGCTTCCTGTGTAGTTTCTCCGGACGCCATTGCCAGCCTCGAATCTAGATTCGAGAAAAAGTTTGATGTTCTTGCCAATACAGTTGTGTATTTAGGTTTTCATTTAAGTCTTTTTTTTAGAAAAGGCTAATTCTAATAATGAAGTGCTGAGTGATAGTGCAGTGCTTTCTGAGGGGGTGGCTGTCTGTCTCACCAGTTCTCTTAAACAAAGGTCCCTGTCCCGCTTCCCCGCCTTGTGGAGACAAGACATACCGGAGGTTCAAGGTAGACTGGAGGGGTTTGCGCACAAGCAGCTGCATCCTCCGTTGATCCTGTAGTGTGCCAGCAGGTTTTGACAGAACACCATTGGAAAGGTGTTTCGTTTGCTGCTCTGTTGTCATCTGAGTTGAATGATTCCTCACCCGTGAGGAGTCATAAGTGGTGCAGTTCGTCAGTTTTGTGTCCATTGAAAAGACGTGCGACTGCAGGAGATTTCTCCCCTCCTCCTGTTAAGAAGTCCAAGGAAGGGGATTAAAGTCCACGTCCTTCTTGTAGTGTCACTACTACTACTTCTCCTCGAGATCATTTTTCGACTTCTGACATTTTGGACCCTCCAGGTGGTCATTGTAGTTTGACTCCTTCAAAACGTTTGATGCTTTTACATTCATCGAATACTCTTCGACTTCTTTGACTTCTCATGTGACATCCATTTCAACGAGTATGGATCCTTTGGTCTTGAAAATTTTGACACTTGCGACTTCTGGCTTTTGACTATGACTTCTGCTGTTTCAACTGAGGATAATTCTAATCAGTTCCCTCTGAAACAGTTGGAAGAGTTGATAGGTTTTTTGAAGGGCATGCAGTCAGCCCCTAAGCCAGCAGAACCTTCTCTTTCTCCGGTTTCCTCGGAGTAAGAAGAACAGGAAGCAGACTCTATTCCCACATCAGTATATTCGAGTCTTCTGCAGTATCTCTTGGATACGTATCCTGATTACTTTAGCACGGCAGCCCCCAGGTCTCCTGCTTCGATTTTTATGATGAGAAAAGCATGTGGACCCTTTGCTTCCCAAGTTAATTTTGTCAAAGGCTTTGAAGAAGTCTCTTCGTATTGTGGAGGACTGGTTATTGACTAAGAGAGTCAGGCAAGGCTTCTTTTACTTCTCCACCACTGAGATACTGTTTCTATGTGACAGGAGAAGCTCCTTCCATATGAGTTTCTGCCTCCTCCCAAGAGGACTTCTCTGGTCTTGTCGACGATAATCACACATTGGCGTTTTCAGTGGCTAAGTTTTTCTTTTCTTTCCACAAATTAGACCATTTGGTAAAGAAACTTTTTCTGGACTGAATAGTCAGAGCTCTTGGTTTGAAGATTGAGGATTGCCCCTCTATTCCGGAAGATATGATGCCGGATTGGTCAAGGGGTTCTTTAGTGTGCCGACAAATCTGTCAAGGATGCTTCTGATGAGATTGCCCTTGTCGTAGCCTTTGGGACTCATAAGAAGAGACAACTTCGGTGCTCCTTCACAAAAGGAGTTACTTCTTCCCAGGCGTCGGCTTTGCTTTTCCTGCCATTAGATAAGCAACACTTATTTCTGGAAGAGACAGTTAATGCTATTCTTTCTACTTTGGAGAAAAATTTGACAAATGATCTGTTGGCCCATTCAACTAAGTAAGTGAAAGCCACTTCTGTGACTCCTGAAAAATCTTCCTCTCCTTGGCAGCAGCTTTTCATAAAAGTAGAACCAGGCCCTTCGTCAGCCCTCGCTCAAACCTGTGCCCCCTTCCAAATCCATGACAAAACCTGCTTCTAAGTCTTCCTCCAAG
Organism: Macrobrachium nipponense; assembly: GCF_015104395.2. NCBI lineage: Eukaryota > Metazoa > Arthropoda > Malacostraca > Decapoda > Palaemonidae > Macrobrachium > Macrobrachium nipponense. The sequence continues at coordinate 20,181,363 of NC_087222.1, forward strand.
TAATATAACTATCCTTCAATTTCTGGTAGGTGCCAGGTTGCCCCTGTTTTGGGAGGAGTGGAATTGCAGAGGGGCAGACCATTTGGTGGTCCAAGTTCTTCACCTCAATTACTCCATTCCTTTCAAAACTCTTCCTCCTCTCTAATGCGCCAATCGTATTGTCGGCTTACTCTCCAGGCTCGGAGAGGTTTGTAGATCTAGCCAAAGAGGTGGAAGCTCTCATTCAGATGGCTTCAGTAGAGTTAGTAATCAACTAGTTGTCTCCGGGATTTTACAACCAGCTTTTTGTAATCCCAAAGGCACTGGGAGGCTGGAGACCCTTGTTGGATGTGAGCGCTGTGTTTACCCGAGTATTGGCACCTCTAGGAAAGTGGATACATCTGGGTATCAATGTGGCACTTTACCGGGACAGCTGGCTTCTCCGCTCCTTCTCAGTAAGCCAGTGCATGAAGGATCTAAGAGAACTCTTTGTTTGACACACTCATTAGGGATTCTTGTCAACAAGAAGAAATCACAACTGATTCCAACTCAGAAAAGTCTATATTTGGGAATGACTCTCAATACTCAAGTTTTTCGGGTTTTTCTCTCCCTGAAAAGAGCTCAATCCTGCCCTCAGGTAGTTCAGGAGCTCCTGAACCGTCGATCTTGTTCCTCTGTCCAGTGGATGAGTCTTTTGGGCACCCTATTGTCGGTAGGGAAGTTTTTAAGACCCGGATGGTTACATATGTAACCCCCTTCAATTATTCTTGAAGGCATTGTTGTGCAGGAAGTCCCAACCAGACTCGAAGGTGTTCGGCATCATGAAGGAGATAAAAAAGGATCTAGCATGGTGGCTATCGGAACCGGGACACTCGGAAAGCATTTTTCTTCTTCCTCTCCACCCAACCCTACAGTTCTTTTCCAGCGCTTCTGATGTAGGTTGGGGAGCAGTCTTAGGAGAGATAAAAGTGTTGGGAATATGGTCGGCAGAGCAGAGTTCCCTTCACATCAACGTAAAGGAGTTACTAGCAGTCCATCTGGGCCTGCAAGCTTTTATTCACCAGATCACAGGAAAGCAGTGGCAGTGCATGCAGACAACTCCACAGCGTTGTCTTGCATTCGAAAGCAAGGGGAACACTCTCTTCCTCCCTTTACAAGAAAGCAATAGACCTCCTTTCATGGGCAGAAAGGAAGCAAGTGTCTCTGATTCCACAGTTCGTCTAGGGGTGGATGAACGTTTTGGCTGACAAATTGAGTCAAGGTCAACAGGTTCTTCCATCAGAATGGACTCTCTATTCTAAGGGTTGGCGATAGATCTATTTGCCACTTCCAGCAACAGTTGACTCCCTCTATTTTGCCTCCAGCTCAAGGTCCTCTTGCAATGTCTGTTGATGCAATGCTGCTGGACTGGTTGGGGCTGAACACTTACACCTTTCCTCCATTTGGGCTGATAAGGCAAGTTCTGAACAAAGTCTGTTTTCATCCGAATGTCTCTCAGCCAAGAAAGGAATGGTTTCCAGATCTTCTCAGTAGTAGATAGCTGGATTGTCATTGTTGGTTTTCCTTTGCCTTATGATTTTCAACTTTGGTATTCCTGTATGCTGTGGCAATGCCTTGTTGTACCTGTAGTTCATCTGCTCTTGTGCTAATTGCCCCAGCTACCCTGATTGCTTCTGTTGCTGTTATTAACGATCCTGTAGCTATTGTCGTCCAGGTTGCTCATGTATGTTCTCCTGCCACAGCCGTCCTAGTCGCTACAACAGGAGCTGCTGTTGTACTCCTGATGTTTATGTCACTAGGGCTGCTCCTGCCCTAACTGGCCTGGCGATGGTTGTCTGTCATGTCTGGACTTCATAATACAACATAGCGGAGACCAGGAAGTAGGTATCCCTCCTTCAAGAGAAGCACCTGCTATCTTCTGGGTTTCGACCATCTTCCATCGAACTTCTGTGCCACATCCTCTCCCATGTTCTCATTTTGGAAATATCCAGTTCAGCTAATAGCTAGTCATCTT
>NC_087222.1:20183855-20211355 GCF_015104395.2 Macrobrachium nipponense
AAGATGACTAGCTATTAGCTGAACTGGATATTTCCAAAATGAGAACATGGGAGAGGATGTGGCACAGAAGTTCGATGGAAGATGGTCGAAACCCAGAAGATAGCAGGTGCTTCTCTTGAAGGAGGGATACCTACTTCCTGGTCTCCGCTATGTTGTATTATGAAGTCCAGACATGACAGACAACCCTTCTTCCAAGCACCAAGAAGGCTGGCTATTTCCACGATTGTCCTTCAAAGCCTGAGACTTCTTAGGGATCAAGGAGGAGCTGGTCCAACTCTAAGGTCGGGCCAAGCAAATACAGAGACCTAAGGGTCTTGGCCATTGCCGGGAGACAAAGCCAGATGCCCTGGCACATTCCTTGCCATTCCTAAGGGTTGAGCAGGACTTTGGGACTTACAAAACTAGAGATCTGAATTAGGATAATGTCCGTACAGAATTGCCCACAGGTTGCTGGCTGGTGCTGGGTAGGGAAGGGACACCCTCACCCCAACCCCACCTGGTTTCCAGAAGGCAGAGTCCTCTCTAGGAATGATTGACTCTGAGAAGACAAAGCCTTCAAGGAATGAAGGGTCACAGATATCATAGGAGACATCATAGGAGACTGCCTGAAGGGAAACCATAGCGGCATCATCCAGGCTCAATGTTGCAATAGAAGATACCCTTCATGGCAAAGAGAAACAGCGTGAGACCTGAGTCCGGGCAAAGAAGAGACAGGGCAATCTGCAGTCAGCGCAGGACCTCTCTGAGATAAAAAAGAATTGCTCATGTCATGGCAGCAGAGGGGAATAGAGCTTGACTGGGCGTCTCGAAACTCTGAATGAACTCCTTGTTTGGAGGATACATATTCATATACTTGAGAACAACCTCGCAAACAAGGAATGCAGTGCCCCTAAGAAAACCTTGTCTCTTCTGGGAGAGCAAGGGCCTCAAGCAGTGAGGATTATTCACAGGGGAAGATACAGTCCTATCCCCAGAGATCAATGTGCACAATGATCTTTGGTAATTAAAATTCGAGGATATTTATATCCCAAAGAAAATACTCCAGGTTTTCTGGGGTGTAAAACTCCTAATTTTCTCTCCTTGAAAGGAGATTCAACAAGACCCAAGGAAACTTTTCTTGACTTCTCAAGTGTACAACAAGACAATCTGAGGATTAATCTTGAGATGCCAAACCTTGTTGCCAATTTCCAAAATAAGAGACAAACTCATCAGAATTCTCTCTGTCCACCTTACATCTCTTGGAACAACCGAGAGTCTCAAGAGAACAGGTAGGGAGAAAAGGCATTCCTACCTGTCCTGTTAGAAGAACCAGCAAAAGAGGTAGATCATGGGCGATCATCAACCTGTGATGACAACAGCACGGGAAGGAGGGTGCTCATGCCATGGCAAAGCACCAACCTAAGGAGAGCGGAAAGTTTTCTCAAACGGTGCTGAGTACTCGATTCATCTGATCCAAACGGGTTTAGCCGAGTTGAGTGAGCCGATTTGGAACTAGGCAGTGAACGAGCCGAGCTAGCCAAGCTGATCGGGCAAAAGCGACCAGGGGCCTAGTGTGGCAAGTAAGCCGAGCCAAGACAAGTGAGCAGAGCCTAACCAAGCTGATCGCATGAACACAACCTGTGTCCTGGCTCAGTGGGCAAGTCAAGCCATGAGCAATAATCGTCTCTAAGAACTATGGCTCCCGAAAATGCGAGACCCTGTGAGGTATGCAATTCTGCTCCTGAGTCCAAATGCCGTTAAGAGCTGACGAGAGAACCCACTGCTTCCCCGAAAGGAGGTAACCCCTTAGAAGCCCAACGAAGTAACTTCTTAAGGGGGAAGAAGCAGCCTTTTTCTTTCTTGACCAATGAGCCTTGGAAGAAGGGGAAAAGGCAACACAAGACACAAGCGAAGATAAGTTTGAAGAGAGTGTAAATCTCACGGGACTTCTTCATCAATCACGTCTCTGACATTTTCTACAGGAGGAAGAACAACCATCGCCAGGCCAGTTAGGGCAGGAGCAGCCCTAGTGACATAAACATCAGGAGTACAACAGCAGCTCCTGTTCTAGCGACTAGGACGGCTGTGGCAGGAGAACATACATGAGCAACCTGGACGACAATAGCTACAGGATCGTTAATAACAGCAACAGAAGCAATCAGGGTAGCTGGGGCAATTAGCACAAGAGCAGATGAACTACAGGTACAACAAGGCATTGCCACAGCATACAGGAATACCAAAGTTGAAAATCATAAGGCAAAGGAAAACCAACAATGACAATCCAGCTATCTACTACTGCGCCTATGATGTTCACTGTCAACCTGAAGAAGAAAACAAATATGATTTGTAGAAGGACTTCTCCCGCTCCAATGAAGAGCCTGTTGAGAGGTCACCTGACTGCCCAAACCCCCTCCCCTACATCTTTGCCCAACAAGGGAGCAAAGAGGGCGAAGGAGAGATCCATTCCAAAGGAGAGATTATTATAAGAAAGACTATCAGGAGAGAGAAACGAGGACAAAGGATCGGCTACCGAGGTCTCTGTCGGAACCGAAAAAAATGATGCTTGGCAACCTTCTTCCAAAGTTTCATCCCAGCAAACTCATTCACAGCACATACAGCAAAGCTAAACACCCACAAACAATCATAAAGGATAACTGTCGTGCCCTTACAAGCAGAGGGCATGAGAATGTAATAGGGGACAAATGTTACATCCTTGACCTTTAGCCTGAGACACACGCTGGAGGAAGATGGTCTATGCAAGGCTATCACAAATCGAGGGTTTGTATATTAATAAATATCAAACACACTATTTTCATCATATACAAAAAGTACAGAAAGTTCCGCCAAGAAAAACGAGTTTAACAACAGTCAGGCAAACAGCTCACAAAGACTCATCTTCATCCCATGAGAGCCAAAGTTAAACTGATATACAATGGTTTGTATATCGTGTAGGAACAACTAATACATACACATATCAACAGTAACATTGTAAAAATCAACAGAACAATAAACATCACTGATGTTGGTGACTTCATCTCCCACCACTTGAGGAAGAACAGGTAGAACAGACCAGATGTAGTCAATTCATTCTGCCCAACCATCCAACTGTTGGGAGGAGGGAGGGCTTTAATTAAATAACTGTTTGGTAGTATGCAATTAGATTTGATTTTATTATAAAAATTCCATTTTTATTGCAGTGTCTTACCGAGCAATTATACAGCTGATTACCCACTGCAAGGATGGATACCTGAGGATGTATGCTCAATTAAAAAATATAACAGGATTCTTGAAAAAAGGCAATGGTCAACACAGTTAGTGCTTGTTGTACCTTACCTTGTAAGAGACCTACTGCAGGATATTACTGCCTCTGATTGGTGCTCATCTTACGTAGTAGAGAGTTTTGATGTCTGTCCAAAGAGTGCCTTTGCAGTCATGGAACTTCACAATATTGCCCTTGCCCTGGGCAAAGACCTGCATACAAGCAAACAACAAGTCACCTACAACCATTTTAAAAACCTATACCCATCGCATTAAAAACAATTGACTGCGAGTACTCCAGGTTAAAAGTACCCCAAGCTTCCCTTAACACAGCAACCTTAATACAAGGCAAAAATACAAAGAGGGATCCACCCTATGGCATTTCTCCTAACACCATGCCAGGTACAAAGAAATAGGACCAAGAGGAAAATCATTTTTCAAACACCGTCACAATCTCTTTCAGGTACTGAGATGCAAACATCAACTTTGACATCCAAAAGGTACTCTGCAGAATAGCGGACAGCGGCAAATTATGTCAGAGCACCAGAGAGGTCATTACTGCTCAAACTGCACGTGCCTTGACTTTCAACACGGAATAATCTTCTTCGTTGACTCGAAGAGAAACTTTATTCTGCTTACACCATCCTCTAAATGCTCCCCACTTGGATTGGTACAGTCTGTTAGAAGGCGCTCTTCTACACATAATGATAGTTTCCGAAGTTCTTCTTGAAAAGCCTTTTGCTCTGACAGCCTGTAGCCTGTCAGGGCCAGGGCGGACAACCCTTGATGTAACCTTGAAAAATGTGATTGTTTGAGTAGCAACTTCTTGGACGGTAGGAGTCTCAGTAGTCTACCAGTAGAATGAGAAGATCTGGAAACCATTCCTTTCTTGGCCTGAATGGTACTATGAGAGTGAGAGACATTCGGACGAAAACAGACTTTGTTCAGAACTTGCCTTATCAGCCCAAATGGAGGAAAAGCGTAAGTGTCCAGCCCCAACCAGTCCAGCAGCATTGCATCAACAGGCATTGCTAGAGGACCTTGAGCTGGAGGCAAAATAGAGGGAGTCAACTGTTGCTGGAAGTGGCGAATTGATCTATCGCCAACCTTTGAATCAAGGGTCCATTCTGACAAAAGACCCTGTTGACCTTGACTCAATTCGTCCGCCAAAACATTCATCCTCCCCTGGATGAACCAAGGAATCAGACACTTGCTTCCTTTCTGCCCATGAAAGGAGGTCTCTTGCTTTCTTGTAAAGGGAGGAAGAGAGTGTTCCCCTTGCCTTCGAATGCAAGACAACGCTGTGGAGTTGTCTGCATGCACTGCCACTGCTTTCCTGTGATCTGGTGAATAAAAGCTTGCAAGCCCAGATGGACTGCTAGTAACTCCTTTACGTTGATGTGAAGGGAACTCTGCTCTGTCGACCATATTCCCAACACTTTTATCTCTCCTAAGACTGCTCCCCAACCTACATCAGAAGCGCTGGAAAAGAACTGTAGGGTTGGGTGGAGAGGAAGAAGAAAAATGCTTTCCGAGTGTCCCGGTTCCGATAGCCACCATGCTAGATCCTTTTTTATCTCCTTCATGATGCCGAACACCTTCGAGTCTGGTTGGGACTTCCTGCACCACAATGCCTTCAAGAATAATTGAAGGGGTTGCATATGTAACCAATTTTCAGGAGCTCCTGAACTACCTGAGGGCAGGATTGAACTCTTTTCAGGGAGAGAAAAACCTGAAAAACTTGAGTATTGAGTGTCATTCCCAAATATAGAATTTTCTGAGTTGGAATCAGTCGTGATTTCTTCTTGTTGACAAGAATCCCTAATGAGTGTGTCAAACAAAGAGTTCTCTTAGATCCTTATTGCACTGGCTTTCTGAGGAGGAGCAGAGAAGCCCAGGTTGTCCCGGTAAAGTGCCACATTGATACCCAGATGTATCCACTTCCCTAGAGGTACCAATACTCGGGTAAACACCTGAGGAGCCGTTGAAAGACCGAAACACAGCACTCACATCCAACAAGGGTCTCCAGCCCCCCGGTGCCTTTGGGATTACAAAAAGGTGGTTATAAAATCCCGGAGACAACTTGTTGATTACTAACTCTATTGCAGCCATCTGAATGAGAGCTTCCACCTCTTTGGCTAGATCTACAAACCTCTCCAAGCCTGGAGAGTAAGCCGACAATACGATTGGCGCATTAGAGAGGAGGAAGAGTTTTGAAAGGAATGGAGTAATTGAGGTGAAGAACTTGGACCACCAAATGGTCTGCCCCTCTGCAATTCCACTCCTCCCAAAACAGGGGCAACCTGGCACCTACCAGAAATTTAATTATATTACTTGGAGGAAGACTTAGAAGCAGGTTTTGTCATGGATTTGGAAGGGGGCACAGGTTTGAGCGAGGGCTGACGAAGGGCCTGGTTCTACTTTTATGAAAAGCTGCTGCCAAGGAGAGGAAGATTTTTCAGGAGTCACAGAAGTGGCTTTCACTTACTTAGTTGACTGGGCCAACAGATCATTTGTCAAATTTTTCTCCAAAGTAGAAAGAATAGCATTAACTGTCTCTTCCAGAAATAAGTGTTGCTTATCTAATGGCAAGAAAAGCAAAGCCGACGCCTGGGAAGAAGTAACTCCTTTTGTGAAGGAGCACCGAAGTTGTCTCTTCTTAAGAGTCCCAAAGGCTACGACAAGGGCAATCTCATCAGAAGCATCCTTGACAGATTTGTCGGCACACTAAAGAACCCCTTGACCAATCCGGCATCATATCTTCCGGAATAGAGGGGCAATCCTCAATCTTCAAACCAAGAGCTCTGACTATTCAGTCCAGAAAAAGTTTCTTTACCAAATGGTCTAATTGTGGGGGAAGAAAAGAAAAACTTAGCCACTGAAAACGCCAATGTGCGATTATCGTCGACAAGACCAGAGAAGTCCTCTTGGGAGGAGGCAGAAACTCATATGGAAGGAGCTTCTCCTGTCACATAGAAAAAGTATCTCTTAGGCAATAACCAGTCCTCCACAATACGAAGAGACTTCTTCAAAGCCTTTGACAAAACTAACTTGGGAAGCAAAGGGTCCACATGCTTTTCTCATCATAAAAATCGAAGCAGGAGACCTGGGGGCTGCCGTGCTAAAGTAATCAGGATACGTATCCAAGAGATACTGCAGAAGACTCGAATATACTGATGTGGGAATAGAGTCTGCTTCCTGTTCTTCTTACTCCGAGGAAACCGGAGAAAGAGAAGGTTCTGCTGGCTTAGGGGCTGACTGCATGCCCTTCAAAAAACCTATCAACTCTTCCAACTGTTTCAGAGGGAACTGATTAGAATTATCCTCAGTTGAAACAGCAGAAGTCATAGTCAAAATGCCAGAAGTTGCAAGTGTCAAAATTTTCAAGACCGAAGGATCCATACTCGTTGAAACAGATGTTACATGAGAAGTCGAAGAAGTCGAAGAGTATTCGATGAATGTACAAGCGTCAAACGTTTTGAAGGAGTCAAAATACAATGACCACCTGGAGGGTCCAAAATGTCAGAAGCCGAAAAATGATCTCGAGGAGAAGTAGAAGTAGTGACACTACAAGAATGACGTGGACTTTGATCCCCTTCCTTGGACTTCCTAACAGGAGGAGGGGATAAATCTCCTGCAGTCGCACGTCTTTTCAATGGACACAAAACTGACGAACTGCACCACTTATGACTCCTCACGGGTGAGGAATCATTCAACTCAGATGACAACGGAGCAGCAAACGAAACACCTTTCCAATGGTGTTCTGTCAAAACCTGCTGGCACACTACAGGATCAACGGAGGATGCAGCTGCTTGTACACAAACCCCTCCAGTTCACCTTGGACCTCCGGTATGTCTTGTCTCCGCAAGGCGGGGAAGCGGGACAGGGACCTTTGTTTAAGAGAACTGGTGAGACAGACAGCCACCCCCTCAGAAAGCACTGCACTACCCCCTCAGAAAACACTGCACTATCACTCAGCACTTCATTTATTTATGAATTAGCCATTTTCCTGAAAAAAAAAATCGACTTAAATGAAAACCTAAATACACAACTGTATTGGCAAGAACATCAAACTTTTTCTCGAATCTAGATTCGAGGCTGGCAATGGCGTCCGGAGAAACTACACAGGAAGCTGGTAAAGGAGTTAAAGGAGCAGCAGAAGGAGGACTCAAGATTGGAGACATGGCTTGAGGAGGAGGAGAAGGAGAGACATTATTGTCAGTCTCCTTCCTCCCCTTGCTAGAGGAAGGAGCAGGATTGCTTCTATGATTCTGATAAGAAAACATACAAAGGATGCTTATGTATAGGATTACCACATCAATCCGTCCAACCAGCCAGTGTGAGTTCGAGTCCTATCCTCAACCCGAAGGATGAGGAGTGGAGGGACAGAGCCAGTCACTCTCGCATCCTTCTACCTCTACAACTGCACACCATGGACGAGATGCAACTTGTCCTTTTGAAGGAGCTGGATAAACAAACACATCTTGCAAGCATCCACCACTGGTCCAGGAAAATGAGGTTCCAAGGACCTGTGGGCAGTCCCGAAGGCAAAGAAAGATATGGTCACAATGACGTATCCATCTTCCTGTCTGACATATTCTTCAGAGTGATGTCCAGTACCCGTCCAGTGGTCTATCCATCTGCAGCAGAGTCTCTCACGGTCTCGTCGTCTCCGCAGTGGATAAAGACACCAACACTCCATAGTGGGTGTTGATACTTATGGGTACCGGAACATGCCAGTAGGACAAAGTAATGACTGATCTGGATCAACCGATACAAAGTCCACAGCATAGCTCATGACAATATCGGACGCTTCAACAGCTGCCGACTAACTGCATTCGGTTATGTGAGGTGAGCCGTCATGCATCCAAGGCGTAGTCACGTGACACTTGTCTTTGAAGGGTTATGCCGAAAGACCATACAAATTGTCTATCTTGTTGCCACTGATGCTGGAAGGCGATATGATGATTCTCTCAAGGCATGTGCCCATCAGACGGATTGAATTCTAGAGATCGAGGTCCATGATGGCAAGACGGAAGTTCTCATAGTAATTGAATCTCAACTAAGGTGAAACAATACTATGTGCCGTTGAAGACAAAGGTGATACGTGAATGCAGACCTACGTCTCCAAAGCTGAATCAAGAGAAGTTAACTCTCAAGATTCTGAACATAGAAAAGTCCCGCCGATGCGATGATACCAACCAGTGAAGACGGCTTAATCCTTGTTGTTTTACAGAGGACTGAAAATGCTAAACTGCTACTTCATCGCTGTTCAGTGAGAAGTCGGAGTTGCAATGAAAGTGGATCGCTTTTCAGTAATGAAAACACAGGGATTGTACTGCCCGAAGAACCGCTTCTCATGGGCTGGATCAGGGAGGATATCTCTATACTTGGAAGTAGAGCTGGCAGGGCAGGGAACAGGTGATGTCTTCCGTTATTCATCTACAATTCGGGGTGGACAAAGAACAATTGCACACCTATGAATGTGAGATGTATTTAGAAGACAAACTCAGATGTCTGAAAGAAATCATTCCGCATCATCACAGCGGCAGGTGTGATGCAGCGGGAGACTAGGCTACAGACTTCTGTTACTGTGCGGTAAACAGAAAGATGATAACCAGTCTAGTGAGATATCTCTGTCTGAAAATTCTTGCAACGGCAAAAGGCAATGCATTAGAGATGGTCTTACGGTATGTTAGAATTCCAGCCAATCAGAGACCTAAGTCTGTGATTGCCAGGCAGAAATTTGGTTCGGTAGTCAATCATCGCAGAGGACGAGAGACAATATCCGACCGTAGATCTTGGAGAGCCAGCTGGTACTGGGCTTGGCGCCAGCAGGGCTGGCAGGCAGCCCCTACACTGTTAGCTCTTGCTCACTCGTCATCCTGAGTTGCCAAGTAATCCTTTTAAAGAAGGAATGCGTTCGGCTAGAACCATCGAGTGCAAAAAATACGCTCGAGCATTTGCATTTTAACCGAAACGGATTTCGGTGAATGCAAACGCAGTGGTGTTGTTGTTGTAACAATACCACAAATATCTCAAAATCGAAACTAGTAACTCCTGGGAGGTTTGCGGGGCCGTCCCGAGTTGCAGTTCAATTAAGATGATATTTATTTGTCTCGGTCACAACCCGTAGAGTTAACTATGGTATGTGCCTACAACCTCGGGCAATTCAACTGATAACAGAGGCATGTCGCGAGGGCAATATATGTAGTATACTTGTAGGTTCCTGTACATAGACCTCCAGCCTAAATTCTCTTCCATTCGAGGAACAAGAATAAGGACTGGAAGCCGACCCCCTTCATTCTCTAAAGAAGAGAGCAAAGGTGAAGTTTTCCCGAAGGAAGACTTCTACGGTGATAACAGGATACCAAAGACGATAGTTCAAGCCGAACTGGATGTTCCCACCTGTTCTTCTCTATCCCGGGGTTGGCCGCCTACTGAGGCGACGGACCGATAGGTACATCCAGGCTGAGCCCCTCCCGAGATATTCTTCCTTCAGCTGCAGTACTTCCTTCGAACGCTAGAAATTCCGGGAATTCGATCATTTGGCGAGATTCCCGATTATCGTAGTAGAAGTTATCTGGGATTCTCATCTCGCTCATTCTGGACTGTGATTTCGCCAAAGTGTTGCATATTGTAGAAGACCAGAACACACGTAGTAGAGTGCTAGAAACTCAGAAGAATTCTAAGCGCTCGGCGAAACCCCCCGAAATTCGTAAGACGATCATCGGGTGGTGGTCCTCCCGATTCTGTAGAAATCGAGGATAGGGTAAATGGGCAAATTCCTTCCTCAACTACGGGGACTTACATCCAATAGGACCCGAAGGTCCCTCCCCCAGGAACGCAGTCCCTGATGCGGAATCCTATGGAGAATGCTCTGCAGGATCCCTCCCATTCCCATCACAGCCATAGGGAGAGAGGGAATGGGGGAGGAAGTATCGGATGCTCTCGCTCGCCTTCCCAGCAGAACTAGCAGTCGGAGAAGTGAGCATGGACAGCCATCACTGTGCGGTGATGGCCGGTCAGAGTCAGGAAAATGTTACCGTCTGGAGAAAACATTTTCCCGAGTAGGATTACGAAACTCGTACTGTCGTCGAGGGTGGGGCTGAGCGTGCACCTAACAGGAGAGAGCCAATACCATCCTCTGATATGTTCCAGTTCTCATCGAGGTCGAAACCTCTCAAGAGGATCGAAGGGGGAGCCCGCCCCAGTCTCTGCGTGTGTGGTCTAGTGGGACAGTCACGTGAACAGCGGTGATGGTCACTCCGAGAGTCTGGGAAGCATCATCGTCTAGCCAACCACTTGAGCGAAGATCTGTCGGTCTCAAGACCGAACCAGGCCTGTGGCCGGACCGCAAGAAGTGCATTCATCACAGTCACTCCTGTTCGCCTTGTTCCTCCTGGTGTAGCCTGAGGAGATTGAAGGGACAGGTGAGGGAGACCTGATGCAACTACCCTGCCTACTAGCAGAACCAGTGGGCTGGGAGAACTGCAGGCGATTACCACCCCCGGTGGCGATCAAGCTGCAGGTCTGGACCAGTGGTCTTCTTGCGGAGAAGCGCTGGACCAAGGATGGAGTGTCGGTCTCTTGCGTCAGGGGAGCTGCTACGAGCGCTCCTCCCCTGCCTACCAGCAGAACCAGTAGGCTGGGAGGACAGCAGGCGATCACTAACCCACGGTGACGGTCGAGCTGCAGGTCTGGACCAGCGGTCTCCTTGCGGAGAAGCGCTGGACCAAGGATGGAGCATCGGTCTCTTGCATCAGGAGAGCTGCTACGAGCGGTCCCCCTCTGCCTACCAACAGAACCGGTAGACTGGGAGGACTGCCGGCGATCACCAACCACGGTGACAATCGAATTGCAGGTTTGGACCAGCAGCCTTCTTGCGGAGAAGCGCTGGACCAAGGATGGAGCATCGGTTCTCTTGCGTAAGGAGAGCTGCTACGAGCGCTCCTCCCCCTGCCTACCAGCAGAAAACTGGTAGGCTAGGAGGACTGCAGGCGATCACCAACCACGGTGGCGATCGAGCTGCAGGTCTGGACCAGCGGTCTCCTCCCGGAGAAGCGCTGGCCCGAGGACGGTAGCGTTGGTTTCGTGCGTCAGGGGAGCTGCTACCAGTTGTGCGAGCCATCCAGTCCCGGTGGGAGCGACAGTCGGGTGACTGGTAGTGTCCACTAACGCGGTGAGAACGAGCACCATCCTCTCGATGCACCCAGTCGAGGCTGGACCAAGTCTAGGCGAGGCTTAACCAGGTCCAGGTTAGGTCGGACCAGGTCCAGGCAAGGATGGACCCGGTGGCCAAGGGGTTGACCTCTTTCCTGCCTCGCTTCAACCATGGGTACCTGGCAATCACTACGAGAGCGATCGCCGGTCTAGCAAGAGTCACCTGAGAGACTCTTACCATCCCTCCGCTCCGTGCCTGGGTTCTGACACACTGAGCGTACTCAGTAGTCTGAACCCTGGCTGCACAGTCACCCGTAGGTGACCTTACACTCGGTGGCGAGCGGCAAGACGGTTCCTGGTTCGGAGGTGGAACCTCTGGAACTGGGAGCAGAGGTACCGGCAGTACCCCGTCTTCTTCTTCCCTGGGGAAGGAGAGATAGGCCCACGTTCCCGGGGGAGTGGGAGGACCAGCGGCAGACCCACCTGTCTCACCGGAGCAAGACAGACCCTTAGAAGTCTCTGTGTGAGAGTCCTCGGGGGGGGGGGGGGGGTGAGGGGGGTGGGGGGGTGGGGGGCACCTTTAAAGGGGAACAAAGCAGTAGAAGACAATGACGACACCTTCCTCTTCTTCCTGGACTTCCTCTTCGCCAGTTCCCTCAGGACAACCGACAGGTCCTCCATGCAGGACGGAGTTGGGGCAGTTGCAGTAACAACACTGCCCAACTGCACCTGTCCGGAAGGACCTGCGGGAGTAGCAGTGAAGAGAGGCGCTTCCTTGAGGAAGGCTACGAAACTCTTACCTGTCAGTGAAGCGTCTACCACCACCAAACTGGTCAGTTGCGTTCGTCTGGGTGGGCTGAGCGTGGACCTGACAGGAGACAGCCGATACCGTCCTCCAACTCTTCCAAGTCCTCGATGAGGCCGAAACCTCTCTGAAAGAAAGAAATGAATTAAAAGAGGGCTGGATGGCCTGCCTCCACCGTCTCTGTGTGCATGGACCCGCGGGAATGTCACGTCAACTCTGGGTACCGGACAATCGCTGCGAGAGCGATCGCCAGTCTGGTGATTGTCACTTGAGCGACTCCTACCATCTTTCTGCCATGTGCCTGGGTCCTGACATGGTGAGCGTACTCAGCAGTCTGGACCCTGGCTGCACCTTCACCCATAGGTGACTGTACACTCGGTGATGCTCACAAGCGCGCGGCCCGAGACGGTTCCCGGTCCGGAGGTGGAACCTCTAGAACCGGGAAAGGAGGTAACAGCGGTGGCTGGTACTTCCATGGTCCCCGTCTTCTTCTTCCCTGAGAAGGAGAGACGGGCCCCATTCCCAGAGGAATGGGAAGACCAGCTGAAGACTCACCAGTCTCACCGGAGCGAGACATACCCTTAGAAGTCCCGTGACGAGACTTCTTAGGGGGGAAGACCACCTTCTCTTCTACGGCAAAGCCTTAAAAGTCGAAGGGGTGGAGGCATGAAAATACGATCTCGAAGAGGAGGATGACGACACTCAAGGAGCTCTCTTCCTCTTCGGTTCCTCCAATTCTGCCAGACTTCTACCATCAGGAGTAGATAAACATCACGGGGCCGCGACAGCTTCGTCCAGTGACATAACTCCAGGGTAGTAGTGGTAAAAGAATATGACTACCAGCAGGGGATCAGTACACACACTCGAGGATCGGTATCGCAACATGCTACGAGTCACAGGTACAAATTCAAGGTTAGGATAACCAATACGAAGAGCTATCCAACCAATACTGCTGTAAACACAATCACCACTGTCAGTCTGCAAAATAAGGAAAAAATGATTAAAGTAATGAGGATACTCCTCACACGTCCAAGGGCACCACCCTCCAAAGTGAGAGGAGATCCCCCAACATCAACACCATACGCCCATTCGTCTACCTTCTTCCGATAATAAGTGAAAGGATGAAGGAGAAGAGAAATTACCATAAAAACAAAACAAGGAAAAAACTTTGAAGTTCCCTCGGTAATTCCCAAGCATAAGCGTAATTTCCTGATGATACATGTCTCGTTACAGGATCAATATCACTCACATTAAATACATGTCTCATCCTCTTGTTAAATACATCTCTCGTCCTCAAGCCATTCTGAACCAGTGTTAAAGGCCGAAAGAATATAAATAATATGTTGGTATACCTTTGCCGCCGACTCCTAATACAAGTAGAGGGGCGGTTATAAAGGCTATCACAAGAGTGGGGTTGTATATTTAAATGAAAAACAAGGACAAACCTTTGTTAAGTATTAATATCAAACACCGTAGATACACTTTATTTAAAAAAAACAAAAATAAACCAAAAGTATCCCACTTTGATAAAAGATCAACGACCAGTCAGCCGGAGCTCATCGGAAGACAGCCGAAAGCAAAGTGGAGTGCTTACATCCTGCCCCACAGTAGTTACTGCCTAACCACCTTGTTCAAGATTCAACGGCCGTAATTCCAGCTATAACGTAAGTAATTCCATATGTAAAAGACCGAGGGTTTGTATTACGTGTCGGAATAATCACAGATTCCATTAGCTATTTTCATCCTATTTCATTTTTATCTTTAATTGGCGTGAAAAACAACAGTAAAATGTGTTCTCTCATGACCAGTATTTTTTTAAATTACTTTTCTCTCCACTATTATTTGCAGTCGACTTTCATCCATGTTCCTGACGGACGATAATTTATAGTCAATAGCAGTGAATTTTTTTCATCAGCTTCTGCTGTAACTGCATCTTAAATTTAGCAGTACTATGTTTCCTTGCCAATAATTTCTTGATATCAAATAAAGGGATAATGCAAAAATATTTGCTCTACTTAATCAACGTCATTTGTAACATATCTACATTATTTTTGTACTATAAAACAATAGCTGAAATGCAAGCAAAACATTATCATCATCAGATTCGGTCGGTTGTTGTAGCAAAACAACTGTTTTCATTCAGTTGTTTATGGCTGTAGCATTTAAGCAACGATTACAGTCAACCTGCGGTATTCACAGACTCCGGATTTGCAGACTCACAAAATTCACAGATTTCTCTCTGAAAACATATAACCCTATTATTCATGGCATTTTTCTTTGAGAAATGTCCACAAATTCCTGGGTTTTTTCTAGCAATTTTATCATAAAATACACTTTTTGTGATAAACTATTAAAAAAAAAGATACAAACATTTTTAGTGAGTTTTTCTTTAGTTTTAACTAATAAAATAGGCAGTTTTAAACGTTTTTTTTAAGGGTTTCAACTATTTGCGGATTCTAGCTATTTTTGGGGAGTCTGGCACCCATCCCCTGCAAGATATGATAAATAAAGACATGGAGCAAATGTTAGCAATCTGAAAAAGGTTATTTTTTCTCTCTCTCTTTTATTCTAGGTCAAGATTTACCAGTAAGTTAATCAAATCTAACAAAAAATTTGTAGAACTACCATGCAGTAGGTGAAGCATAAAGATGGATGCATACCAGCTTGATATCTCCTCAGGCAAGGTCTTTATCCCATCTTCTAGATAAATAAGTTCAAAATAGTAGAAGAGAATGATAAACGTAGTTTTAAACGTTATACTCGTTAAATAAACCATTACCGTATTATGGCTATAAATGACGTAATGTAGAACAGGACTGATATGTTTCTATGTAATAAACTTTATTCACTATGGAAAAAAAATTGGAAGGTAATATACTGGTAAATTTAAACTGCAAGTTATAGGGGAAGCTGAGAAAACAATGTTCAAGCTGCTAATGACTATTATCGTGCATTAGCAATAAGGATAAAACTCCTGTAAACTTTGATATGCCACCAAACACAATTGGAGATGAAATAGATAGAAAACTATTTTAATAAAAAATACCTGGCATGAAAAAAAATATTTTACTATTGCTTTGCGCTGATAAGAGATAAGGAACATAAAGTTCGTATCACAATAAAATAAAATGAAATAGCGAACTCAATCATTTTTTACACCATAAAACATGCCACCAGCAATATATTGCAAAGAAAATAATTTAGTTCACAAAGGGATGTATTCAAGTTATATTTTCAACTTGAAAAACACATCGGTTATAACGAAAAAAGACCTTGTCCCATATAACTAAAGTATCTAGATACAGGCATTCCCCAGGTTACGACAGGTTCGGCTTACGACGTTCCGAGGTTAAGGCGCTTTTCAATCATATTCATCAAAATAATTTCCAGGGTTACGACACTTGTTCTAGGGTTACGGCGCCTACAACGCTGATCTGGCAGAAGAAATGTGACACCAAAAATGCAAAATAAACTATATTTGAAGGTTTTTTGGATGGAAAATGCAATAAGAATGCAGTTTACATAGTTTTTGATGCACCCAAAGCATTAAAAGTAAGGTTTTTGTAGGATTTTTGACGATGTTCCTGCTTACGACAATTTTCGGCTTACAACGCTTTTCAAGAACGGTAACCCCTGTTGCAACCCGGGGACTACTGTATTCATTTATGCTAACTAGAAGCAAGAAAATTCGCTCAGAATTGAGTTAAGTACAGCGAAATAAACTCGGATCTGCCATCAGCAGATTGCCAAACCAAAACAATGACCACTATGTTAGTATTCTATGATACAGTAATAAGAGAACACATATATATTGGATACAGTGAAGGAATATATGACTTTTTAAAACATTCATGGAAAAGATGCATATTTGTTATGTTTGCATTTTATAATTATATTGTAGCCATCAGCAGCCTTACAACTTCAATTATGACAATGTCAAACTGAATCTGATTTTGTGATAATTTGTTTGTTTGTAATAATAAATTATATATGATCAGATTCTCTTTTTGTGTTCAATTCTTTTTTGTACTGAATTACCATATGTCAGATGCAATGAACATCCAAAATTAGCTTCATATTAATAATTACCTAGATCGTACTTGTAGGTATATAGCATACTGTTAAGGGATAGGTTACTGTATATGTATGCAATATACCATAGTATATGCTAGTCTAACTCTTGTTAGTGTTACTCAATCTCTCTTTGTTGCTGAATTATCATAAGTCAAGCTGCATTGAATGTAGAGAATTAGCTGATTTAAATAATTACTATACACATATGTATTGAGTATACAGTGTAGTGTAGGCTAGGCTACCATATATTAGGGCTTGTGCCTTGTATGATAAGGCGCCCTATGAGGTAATGTTAGACCTAGCGATAATCTTACGCTAAGTCGGTTGGTATTGCACTTCCATCTTCAATGGAGTGGTCTGGGGTTTGTAGATCACTTACGAAGTCGGTATTATCTTGTTTAGTTATTACGACGATGTGTTAACTCATGGTGAGGAGGTTCTTGTAGAAAACACGAAATATAAAAATATATGTATTCTTCTGAAGTTTTACATGCTGAAGATCAGATATGATTGTACAAGTCTTCTAATAACGATAGCTTGATCGCTTCTGCCAATGATGATGGCTAATCCTATTCCTCTACATGATAAAGCTTAGGTAAAGAGGTACAGGTCTTCTAATGACAATAGCTAACTCTGTTCTGCCTGTCTACCATCTCTGTTACAAGTTATGAAGGAACAGACAGTAGTTCGAACATATGACATACATACAAATGATAGTGTTTCATACGAACACACAATCAAATGAGACACGCTACAGATCACGTAGGCCGTTTGAATTATAGGTCGGGGTATGTTTGTCTCAAGCAGGGAGCCTTGGACTAATGTTATAAACAATTGAATGACTACAGGTGACGGCATGTTATCTTAGCCTACTACTTATTGTATACGTCATCTTAGCGTCTCTAGTCTGATCACATTCCTGCAAGCAATCTGGTTGACCTCTTTAGTTTTAGACTTTTATATATATGGACTAACATTCCATATTTTTATTATGTAAACACTTAGGTACATATAGGGTAAACAACTGTGTGGCCTGGCCAACTCACCGACTACCACGGCTAAGCCACCCTCCAAAACAAAAAAAAAGTACTTTAACACGTCCTGACACCGGAGATGGTCATCAGTCACGAGTTGTTGGTGGTGAGAGAAGGAGCTTGAGACCTCTGCTCTTCTTTTGAAGTAAGTATTTTCTCCAAAGTTAGAAATTAAGGCCATATTTTAAGATTTAAACAGAGGGTAATGAAAAGGGTGCCCACAACCCCATAACGCTTTCGAAATTTTTACTTACGATTAAAAAAATTTAGAAGATTGATGCCATTTCGATGTTTGCGGAGTCGCTTGTGTCAACAAACTTCCCATTTCCTGTGCTAAATCCGCACACCACTTGTACCCATAGATGCTGGGGCACTTTCATCACAACAATCATACACCCGACCTCTTACCAGCACTTATTTGTACTTATTCAAGGGGACTACGGCATTCTTTGCGGAGTTTTGTGCTCTTCAGTTGTTTATCAGTGTTGTCAATTGCTATATGTTTACCCTTCAAACTGGGTATAAGACTTACACAAAACTGGGGAAATAAGTGAGATTAGTGTATCTATTTGTAGTATATATACATATTACAGCAATTTTATCATTACTGCATTACTATGACAACTAGAATTCATGGAAACAGTTTGTAAATGCATCGGCGTATGTGTGACGCTCCACTAGATTGGCAACAATGAGTCATTTTTCCTCGCGTCATCTGCTCATAAGTATACATCCGAAATATTTGTAATTTTTTGGGGTTAATTTGTTTGCAAAAGAGGGATAATAGACAATGAATTAAATAAACATTTTGAAGTAAAGTTAAACTAAATAATGAGTAAAGTAAACCATTGAAGGAATAAAGCTTTGCGCCTCATATTCAGTGTTGTCGTCTGCTGTTCGTATCTGTGTTTGCAGAGTGAGTACTAAGGAACCAGGGACAGCAACGTGGTTCAAGTGCAATGTGGAGTGAATTAAATCAAAAATGTGTATGATTACATTCAAATAAGCACTGTGGAGTTTCAGTTGTGATGGCAGTAAGGATACAACCACCGATTACAGGGTAAAAATGAATTCAGTTCAAACCATGACCCCAGGAATAAAAATTTTTATACTTTCACTAATATAGGCAACAAAATGTTGTTTTATTGTGTTGATTACAACTGCAATCTTGAGTAAGATCAATAAACATTACATATATATGCTAACATTGTTCAAATGAGTGCTGGGAAGGCTGGGAAAGATGGTGGATTGTCCGTGGTTAGACCGGCCAGCCACACAATTGCTGCCATATTGGATTTCAAAACTGCCTTGAAAACATATTTTACGAAGAGCGTCACATTCTTATTTTAGTTCGTATGGGCTTTCCACATATCACATTATGTTGACAAAACTTCAATCTTTTGAATGGTATACTTAAAGTTGTAATATTATTCTTTTTTTCACCAATTAAATATCGAGTGAATAAGGGTTGGCCAACGTGATGACCATGGATCGTCCGTGATTGTTTACCCTATGAAAGGATGGTACTGATTACCCCAGTGTAGGTTACGCTATATTTGAGATATGATTTCTCCAACAAATGATGAGTTTTTTGGAACCTAACCCATCGTAAGTAGGAGAATAACCTGTAAAAAGAAAAAAAAAAAAAACAAAAAAACACTGTGAAAGAGACAATGTGCACCATAGGCTAAATCCTCCTCTACTCGTCTTATGATCAATTGAAAAAATAACCTAGGACATGGGGCTATAGCCTAGCCTAGGCTATAGGGTTATAGATTAAATTGCCGTACCCAAACTTTCTGTCAAATCATTAGAAATCATACAGTAACATTGAACCAGAGTCTTAGGATAAAGTAGGCCAGGATACAGGATACAGGCATCCTGTAGCCTACAGCAATGAGATCCTGTAGAATCTTATAACTTGAACTTGACATTAACCTATGAGTAAATCATTGATATATCATAGAATATACTCATTTAATTTAGACAGTCTCAGGTTAAGACCCTATAGAAGGTTACGTCTATTGAGTAACCTATGAGTACCATAACTACCTAATATAATAAACATCTATAACTCACATTATTACTGTAATTATCAGTTAGCTTGGAAATTTATCAATTATTGCGATTAATTATGAATTGTCTCGATTATGAAGACGGCAATTAGGTATTATAGAAGATAAAAAGACGTTTGAATAAAAGCTTCGCTACTGAGGGCGTCTCCAATGGCGTCTCTTTGTTGACATTGTGAGCGTCCTCTATTTGACAGTGTTTATGTTTGTGGTTCTGGTTTAGAAGTGGTTTCTGTTGTTTTCATTCATTCTAATAAGTCAATTGGTGGATAATTGTAAGTATTCAATGGGAATATACTTAAAAAGAAAAAATCCATGTAATTTACTAACAAACTGGGTAATTTATTGATATTCTTAAAGCAAATAATGTATTCAGGTAATGACGGTTTGTTTATGTTTTGAGCGTCGTCTCCTAAGGACTTCTCGTTCATGGTTCTCGTTTGAATTTGATGTTTTGATTCAAACCTAATAGATGAAAAGGAGAACGTTAAATATAATCACTGAAGAAATCATTAAAAAAACGATAATTTATTTCATTAATAGATAACTAGTATAAATGATGATAAGTATTAGTAGTATTAGGTGGAATTTTTTTGAAACAACACCCTGCTCTTTTTATTTCTCTCTCCTTTGTTTATGTTGTTTAAGTTTTTTTCCCCTATGCAATACCATAATTCTTTTCTATTTCCAACCTCCCATCAGCAGATCTGCAAATTAAAGTAAATACAAGCAATTAACCATCAAGGCCTCTATGAGCATTTTGCTATTAACAGAGTCAAATGCTTTTTGGAAGTCTATTTTTATATGCAATATTCAAAAATGCAGTTTTTAAATGCAATATTTTAAGATATATAAGTTATCAATTCCTCATCTTTGTAAAGCCCAATTGCAGTTCATTTGTTTTCCTTACATTTCAAATAAATTGGTTTTCTATTGTGGTTTTTAGGATCCCGATAGAAAATTTTAAACGATACATTTAAAATTTGATTGTGGGGTGCTGTTCTTCGGTGTAAGTATTGTTTTTTTTACATAACCCAGCTGCTCTGTGTTTTCCTGCCTTTTCAGTATGCTGTTTAAACATTCTGCCAATTCTCTTTGAATGTTGGTGCTTTATAAGAATAGTTTGAACTTCTGGCCACGGTGCTTTATTTGACCTCATTATACTCGAGCTGATTTTTTTACATCCTCTATTGACTTCTTCCATAGGTTTATTTTCTCTCTTTGTTAGGTCATATGTTCTCTTAATGGTATATAGTATATCATATGCTGTCCTATAATCTTGTCATCATTTCTTCTATGTCAGGTTTTATACTGTTCTTTCTTGCTCTCATTCCATATTCTCCTATTTTGTTTTCTTCTTTTGGTATATTGTTTTCCAGAATTTATCTAACTTTCCCTGTGGTTTCTTCCTTAATCTCTTGCTTCTTATTTTCGTCATATATCCTGATCCATTCTTTTTCTGAGGTGGTCCTTTCCACTCTGCATGTCTATATATTCCCAGGATTTCCTTTGTCTGTTTTTGTCATTCATTATCTCATTTCTAACATTCTTTTTCATATTCTTCATATGTTTTCTTTATTATGATCTGCAGCTACCTACTTTTTTTATTTTGTCTATAACATGCTTCTTTATAGTATCTCTTTTCTTCTGTGCTTGTGGCTTTTTCTTTTTAATTTGTTATATATCCTTATTTGGCTTACTATCTCCTTTTTTTCTTTATTGCTTTGGTGACCCATTCTGGCTCTATTTCATCTTGCTTTCCTTTTAGTATTAATCTTCTCTTCATAGTCTTCTCGAGGATGTTCACTTTTGCTTCACCAACTGATTCCCAAGATCTCCCTGTCTGTCTGATGTCTTTATTTATTTTCTGTATATTCGAGGTATGTCCTGGTGGACCCTTCGTTATTTTCAGGTATTTGATTTCTTTTGCTTCATTTATAGATTGGTCATTCTTGCTTTTGTTTGTATAACAATTGAATTGGACTTTTATGAGGTGGTGGTCTGATAGGTCATATTCACCCTTCCCTTCTTCTACCTCCATACATTCGAAGTTTTTATACATTTTAGATTGACTGATCCAGGATCATAGATCACAGGTTAGCTCACTAAGTCACAAGTAGTCAGTGCCTTGTTCCCCAGGGTCTCAACGTGGGAAAGGAACCATCAAGACTGCTGCCTTCCGTTATATTCTCAAGGTCTCATAGGATTGAAGGGAAGATTTTAGATTAAAAATCAAAAGGAAGCAAAGGAAAAGTCATAAAATACGAAGATTAAAAATTCCGAACTATAGCAGATGACAGAGAGAGAGAGAGAGAGAGAGAGAGAGATGAGAGAGGAGAGAGAGAGAGAGAGATGAGAGAGAGAGAGAGAGAGAGCAGAAATGAATTTGTTCCACACGTAAACATCCACAGTTGCAGTAGGTAACCTATTCCACATTTTAGTTGTAACCAAGATGGGGCTGATTTGTTTTCATGGCAGCATCATGTTTCTTCCAACAATCGTCGCCATCATAATTATCTTGAAGCCAACTTTACTCTTTTATGGGGTTAGACGTGATACGCTCTCTCTCTCTCTCTCTCTCTCTCTCTCTGTGCTCGTTCTGCCTGACATTCCCATAGTCTAGCTCTTCTGCTATTCTCTCTCTCCAGGACTTCCTGTGCCTCCTTCATTCTTGATACTTCTTCCAAACCCACAGCTTTCCTGACCAACCTTATTCCTCATCATCCCTTAATTCTTTGAACAGAAACTGGAAGCACTGTATGTATAACCCCCTACGGGAGGGAGGGTGCATGAGGACGAATGGAGATTTGGGAAAAAATGAAGGTTACAAGTTACTACATTCCAATCACACCTGTAAGAAAGTACTACACCTTCTTGGCAGATAATAAGTACGTATACTTGCGGAATTCTTGACATTGTGCACAGGTACTTATGATGACTAATATACAAAATATTGTACTACTTATGAGGACTTTTAACACAAAATATTGTACTTATAAGGACTTCAAAAACAAAATATTCTAAGTATACAAGTACAAATGTAGACATTAGGTTTGTATTTTAGTTGTGAATTTGATCTTGTATTATTTGCGGTGATGACAAAGCTGATGGGTTTTCCTAGATTATCTAGCAAATTCTCGATGATAATTTCACTTTAATCTTCATATCACTTAATTAGGGCAGCTTGTCCTTGATCTTATGACATAGAGGATAAGAGCCCAGTAAAATCTGAATAGTAGGTACCACCAATCACAGCTAACCCAGTTAAGGTAAATTTAAGAATTTAAAGATTTGTCTCTTTTGCATCTGTTCGTAACAAATAAATCCTAAAGGTAATAATTAAGACAATAATTTTAAGTTGTGGAAAAACTGATTTTATATATAATAGTTTTCTGAATCAATTCTTACTCGGGGTGGCTAGATTTAAATTCCTTTTCCGGTTATTTCTGACACTCACCGAATTAAGGGCAAATTCCACAATATGTTTTGGTAAGAGTTTTACAGATCGACGGATTCTCTAATTCCCGACTCCTCCTTAATTCTTATGCAGGGATTGGGAATGTTTCAATATTAACAAATAGCATTTATTCTTTAGAGGACGCATATGTACTTAGTACTTCTTAGATTTATATATAATTGTTGAAAAGTAAATAACTGTCACTATGCAAATATATGGAAAAGTTATGATGCGGGATCCACATATAAGCAATATGCTTTCATCTGTAAGAACAGAATTCCAGTCGACGAGTATCAATTACGATGAATGAAGTAGTAGGCTTATAAACAACAACCGTATCACAGAAGATTTAGTCACTGAAATGACATTCAGTAGTTCGTCCATTTTATTTTTTAATTTTTTATTTGGTGTCTGTGAAATTAAAAAAAAAATGTCTTTTCTCAGCTTTGGAGTGGGGAAGGAGTACAGTAACGTAGCCGACCTGCAGCCTCTAATCATCAAACAAGACAACTGCAGAACTGAATTAAGGCACTGAATCAAACTCTGAACTACAATAAGTAGACTTCATTCTCTAAAAGAAAA
The DNA here is from genome assembly GCF_015104395.2 of Macrobrachium nipponense. NCBI lineage: Eukaryota > Metazoa > Arthropoda > Malacostraca > Decapoda > Palaemonidae > Macrobrachium > Macrobrachium nipponense. The sequence continues at coordinate 20,207,280 of NC_087222.1, forward strand.
GCAAAATTTTAACTTTGCGAGATTTTATTACTATTATAATTATAAAGTTAATATTTACCAGACCCAATGAGTCTAACTAGACTCTTACAGTGCTGGCCAGAAAACATTCGGGGGGAAATTATTAAAAAATACGCACATAAAATGCGTGTCTACAAAGTGGATGTGATGGAATGGTAGTTAACTGAATTACAATAAATTAATTAATGTAAATGAGGATAATTGTTAAGTGATAGATGAGGACTGGGAATTAAAAAATATGAAATTTAACTTATTAAAAGGACTGAAAATAGATAAACAAAAACAACAAAAAATCTACTATTTTAGTAGGATATAAATATGTTAAATTTTATTAATCAAATCAGTCTTTTTTTTAACACTCTATATAAAGAAAAATGATCCGACTCTGATAGTATTTCTGATAGTGATTTATTGCCTAAATATCAATTCTTTGTCCATTAAAAATTAAAAATTAGGCAATCACATAAAATATGCTTGACTGTTAAAATTGTATTGTAGACATTGCAATGAGGGATGTCCCCTTGTGGAGTTATCATTAAATACTCGTGGGTTAGTCTTATATTGCCTATTCGTAATCTTGTTAATAATATCATTTCAGTTCGTTTTTCATTTTGTACTGATGAACTCCACAAGTTTACATTCTGCTTGATGCACTTTAATTCATTATTGTGTCTGCTTCATTATCAGCTTATTCATAGTTTGTTGTTTTGCTCTGACAACCAAAGACATGCCATCAAAACTTGTACAAAAACTCTGAAAATACATTTTCTTGACATCATTGCTACATTTAGAAAAAGTTCCTTAAAATCATATTGCCCCTTGCACATAGACCTCTGTACAAATATTCTTCATGGGCATCGTCCGAATTTTGAGCAGTTAAGATAATATCCTAGGGTACTTCATTTCCGGTACGAAATAATGTGTATTTTTACAACAGTAGGTGATATATTACTTGGGCAGATCTTACCCTTAGAAAAAAATTATACATTTGGTTTTCTTTTCATTTAACAATAGAAGTCTGTCAGACATAAAATCACAAAAAATGTTTTATAAGTTGCTGCAGCCCACCTACTGAAGGAGCAAATAAAACAATATCACCTGCGTACAACAAATGGTTTAAAATCATGTTGTTTAACCCTTTTTTGGGCCTCTTGGTAGGTAGTCCCCTGTAGTCGTTTTAAGCTCTCAGTTACTTGGAGGAACTGGAGCAGTGAGGAATTTTTAGTCATGGAAAGTATTTCTTAAACGTATGTTATACCCATGAAAAGGGTAATTACTATCAAATGTATATCATTTCAAAGCTAAAGACATGTTTCTTCTCTATATGTTATGGACATGAAAGGACTTTCAATTAATGTCATTTATCATGTTAGTAATATGAGGAAAGAAAAACACAAACTATGTCCGCCTGTTTATTTTCCTTAACTAAAATGGAAAATTTTGTATCGAAATCATCTCTAAATCCATTAGTTTTTGCATTAATCGCTAGGTAAACTTTCATGATATTATATGGCTATTGAATAAATGCTTTTCGAACAGCGGTTTCTGAATAACGAAGGTATATATATGAATAGGTGTAATTCCAGGTGAATCAGAAGTTTTATAGCCAGTGTTGGCGACACTGGATAAGGTATTGAGCCTATAAAAGTTGCCAAATTGTAATTTTGAAGTAGCACGAGAACAAAATAAATGTAGTCGATCTTGTATCTCGAAGTGTTGAACTTTACAAGTGCTTTCATACATTATGAAAATATATAATATCATAAATATTTTTCAATAAAAACATATACAAACACTGCATTTTTTGAAAGATATATAGTAAAAAGTTTTATGCTGTACGGCAACTAGCGATCGCCAACGACCTTGACACACGCTGGACAGAAATGAAGCGTGGTCAGTGCGACTGCACCTAAAGCAGACTACCTCGAGGGCTACGGTTGGTCCTAGAGGGGGGTCCTAGGGGAATTTGGCCTTATGAAGCGACATAGACAATTACGTTCTATCAAATAAAATTTACATACTTGTTGATACAAAAATCTTCAATTTTCATCCGTATGTGACTCTCTCTCTCTCTCTCAAATAGGATACTGTAATACTATAGCCCAAAATAGTAGATTTACAGTTTTCAGTAAATCAAGAAGGAAATATCGTAATATATTTATTCTTTGCAGCCACATAGAGGAGATTACAACTATAGCATTAATATATATATATATATATATATATATATATATATATATATATATATATATATATATATATATTCTTATATATATATATATATTATATATATATATATATATATATATATATACAAAATATATTTATACATATAATATAATATTATATATATATATATAATATATATAATATAAAATATATATAATTTATACAAAGTTACGGCTACGAAGGAAATTTGAGACACTAGATATCCTCCAGTGTTTCAAATTCGTAGGTAGGCGCAGACACACACACACACCACACACACACACATATATATATATATATATATATATATATATATATATATATATATATATATATATATATATATATATATATAAGGTGTACACGTTAGCCGTATGAAAATCCATTGCTGCTATAACTATAAAACATTAGCAATTGTCATTGCTTGGCATAGGTAACTAATTATTACCGCATTCGAGTATGCGCACCAGCAACAGATACACACAAACAAACAAGCACACACACACACACATCATGTGTGTGTGCTTGTTTGTTTATGTGTATTTGTTGCTGGTGCGCTTACTCGAATGCGATAATAATTAGATTCAACTTTGTCAAGCAATGATAGTTTCTAATGTTTTATAGTTACAGGAACAATGGATTTTCGTGCCGCTAACGTGTGCGCTTTTATATTATATATACATATAATATATATATATATATATATATAGTATATATAGTATATATATATATATATAGATATATATATATATATATATATAGATATATAATGATGGAGGGAAAGTACCTGATACACATAGAAACTTCATACAAGTTACATAAATAAATATCCATTTGTATCCACGTGTAAATGAGTTTTACCATTATCTGTATGAGATCTTCGGAAAGGCTCTTGAAATACAAGCTAAGGGATATGAGGAATCAGTTGTTGTCTTTGATATTTCCGTTTCGATAATTCTCTACCTGAGATAATCCTGCCTTGGTGAGTCAAGGTTGTAAACATCGTCTTAGGTCAGAAAGGATTATGAACCACACCTTTATTTCTTGTTTATTTGTTTCGTCATTGTAGCTTCTACTTTTCTCTATTAATTTACTTTTTTTTATTTCTTGAAATAAAGACTTGCACATCCTATTTTACAAATACCCCGTATTCTCTCTCTCTCTCTCTCTCTCGACGGTTTAGGACCAAGGAGATTTCTAATAGCCGACCTTGCACCTGGTGTGGCCAAGGGTGTGACCAAGGCCTTGGGTGTGACCACCTCTCACCACCAGCCCAAAATTACCACGTGGCCTTTTGTTTACAAATGAGGAATGTATGACCATACATACGGAATACATGTAATGTTATATATCATAATTTTTTTAGGTGGATTATAATAGACAGTATATTTGGTATGAATGCTTTTGGGGAGGGGGGGACTTTGTACATATTTCTGATTTTGCAAAAAAGAATTATAATAATAATGTTCCTTTTTTTTCACAGGAATAAGTTTACAAATACAGAGTCGAACGTAAAGAACATATTGTAGTTTGGTCGTTTTTTTCGGTCAAAGTGGTCCAAATATAATTTCTTAATTTTCAATAAAGATTTCATTCATCTTATAGGCGTAAATTATACAGGTCTAATAATTTGGCGTTATTTATGCTAATAATAATAATAATAATAATAATAATAATAATAATAATAATAATAATAATAATAATAATAATAATAATAATAATAATAAAATGTTTTTAACACAATAACATGGGAAGAAAACGTATTTATTATTTATAATAAAAATAGACAAAATTCATATTGCAGGATTCATACGAAAATTAAGTATATTTCTTTTTGTAATCCTTTTTTG
>NC_087222.1:20216355-20227040 GCF_015104395.2 Macrobrachium nipponense
AAGCAACGTAAAGAAAATGAGATGTTTTGAACAAATTCTCGACATCATATTCTCTCCTAATATGATTCCCAGGTATTTGTATATGTCCCTTCAATGTTCTGATGCCATCCCCATCTGGTAGCTTTATCCCTTCAGTCCTTGTCACTATGTCATTATTATTAATAATAATTATTATTATTATTATTATTATTATTATTATTATTATTATTATTATTATTCAGTGCGTTTTTAAATTTTTATGTTCATAAGTTTCTTTCTTATATTGTATATATCACTACTATAGACTAATTTATGCAATCCTTCGCTTTTTTTTTATGACACATATCACTGACCTAGAAGATAATATCATTCTCTGCTTCAAGCAAACCATTCAGGCAACGAAAACATTTAAAGAAGCAAATATTGTCCCTCCCGGGAGACGGTGTAGTTGACTTGCCAACCTCAAGGAATTAATTCGCCGTCGATGTTCCACTCTGAACTTCATTGAACAAGCTGAAGTAATAAGTAATGAAAGGTTGTCTCTTGTTTTTTTAATGGCCCTGATCATCGTTGTCTATTTCTTCCTGATAACACGAAATTCTTTAGATTTGACATTCCTTGGACACGTTGCGGTCAGAATTGCCAACTTGTCAGGTTTTATACGAGAAAAACCACATAAATGGTGGTCCACTTTATTTATGATCTGAAGCTAAAATGATAAGTGATTGACGTTTTCTTAAATTCTTAAACTTTAAATAGCCAAAAGAATCTGTTTATACTTCTCAGTGACAACACACGAATGCCTTTTTAGTTGGCGCTGAGTTGGGCGAAGGAGTTTTTTGAAATCGGTGAAACTGATCGTCACTTGAGATTAGTAACTTCTTATTTACATTCTGTCAAGTTAATGCATTTGCTTGTAAGGGAATGTCATTTCAATAAAATGGAACTCTTAGTTATTTCAATGGGTTTGAGACTTTAGTTTCAAGAAATGCTATCATCCATCCAATAGATGGCGTCAGTTCCTCTATTTGAGCAAAACTGCATCGAATTCCCTCTCTGGAACAAGATCTAAGCAGTGGCTACTTGGTCACCCTAATTAATATAATAAGATCAAATGTAATGATAAAATTTTGCGTATTTTTTATATGGTTTTATGTGCTAAATGTTAAATGATAACAATAAAATATCAGATACGTGATTAACAGATATTCCTTAATTTTTAAATATATCAGTCACTTAAAAATGTGCAACTATGATGAGTTTGTGGTAACTGCTATAATAATCGTGGTGGTATAATCTACGCAATTGCGCTGTCTTCTGCAGTGATCAGGAAATTTGTGGATTGTTGCAGACCTATTTCGATACTATGTGCTTCCTACGCACTTTTTTCAAACGTCACAAAAATTATTCTTTACTTCTGTATTTCAAGGAGGTATAAAGGAAAGGTGGAAATGTTTCGGTTTTATACAAATATAGATACAATCCTGTTAAATGTCAGATCTGAATATTTATACAAAATTCCTTTCAAAATATATTGTATGATTTCCGTAAACAAGACAATATTTGTCCCCTTGATATTTGCTAACATAAAGAACGACCACATTGTAACTTAGAATCATTGATTGAACAGATAATTACCTGAATAAAACAGAAAACTCTTCCATTGAAAGGAAAACTCTCGTTACTCAGACACCTGCACACAATTTTGTACTATGAAGAGAGAGAGAGAGAGAGAGAGAGAGAGAGAGAGAGAGAAGAGAGAGAGAGAGAGAGATTGTTGGGAGAGGGGGTGGGGGGGGGATGGGAGTTGAGTCTGGTTATGTAATACTTTGGGAAATTTAATTTCAATACATCCTCTATTCCTCGTTGATATAAAGTTCATTCTTCTCGTTCCTGTGGAGAATTGGAGCAGAAATATGATGAAGGGCGTCTGAGCACTGACCAATAGCGATGACTGTCTTGTAGTCGTCCAGTTGATGACTTTCTTCATTAATCATCAACTCGTCATGGAACTTGGCTACTTTCACGAACTCGATAAAGGTTCCTACCAGGTTCACTGGAAGCAGAACTACTGTGGACCTTTGGACTGCTAAGGACTGATATGACAGTATACCAATGATGGTGTATTATCTATCCTGAAATGAACTTAGAGTCACGATTTCTTTGTAAAGGAATTCCTGAAATATTGGAATTCACGATTCTTGTCCACCCCCTTCAGTACTGAGCTTCATGTCAGCTTTCCATTCCAGATCAGTGTATGGAAAAGACATTGCGGGGCTACAGGCATCATTCCAGGCAAAGTTCCAGTCTCTCTCTCTCTCTCCTCTCTTCCTCAGTGAAAGGGCACTTCCTGGAATTTGGAAGGCACTCTCCGTCACTAGGACTCCAACAAGGCCACGAATGATCATCCGCTTGCTTTTATAAAGCATAAGCAACAATGCTGCATATTGGTCATGTTGTCATGACTGCTAGCTCTTGGATTGCAATGTGACAACTCCCCCGAGAGAGGCTGCAAGAAATCATGAAAATTTATGTTCTAAATTTTGAGAAGCTTTCATTTTTTTATACCTTTTTATTGGTGAATAGTATCGAACATAAAATTCCCTGAGCTAAGTAGAGCAATATTTCTACGTTTTCTTCTATGACCGATGATGAAATTAGATCTATTTTCGTATTTGATTGAGCTGCTTTATGTGTTCATGATATTGGACCGATTAACTTCTCACCAAACATTTTTAAGGCCACTGGAGAGAGAGAGAGAGAGAGAGAATGAGAGAGAGGAGAGAGAGAGAGAGAGAGAGATAAACAAGCAGCAAGGGCTGGTCGTCACTCTCACTGCACCTGTGGATGGATAACAGAGTCCCAGAGACTGAACATGGAAAGCTGGAAGTTAAGAACGTTTTAGGAGTCTTCTGGAAGTATGTGGGTCACAAGGAGGCCTAGAAAGGTAAGTAAGTGAGTTAGTCTATTTTATATTCACTACATTATGGCTTCAGGTCCCCAAATTCCATTTTTTTCATTTATTTATTTTATATTTTACTTTTCATTTCGAAACGTTTCTTTCGTAAAACGTGTTTAGATCTAAACGATCCCATTTCTCTCTCTAAACTAGTTCACATATGAAGGTTTTCTCCTCTCACAACCCTAACTTCCCATTTTTTGTAACCAAAGGCAATGAAGAGAAATCATATTGGAGATTGTGTTCAAGCATTAATATTAGTTAGGAGGGAAATGCAGACAATGATTAATTGGTTAGTTTGAACAAGACCCCCTCCTCCTCCTCCTCCTCCTCCTCTGAAGGAAGCAAATCACATGTGACCAAACATTGAATGATTCCGTTCCAAGGAAAATCTTAGCACATCTTATGGCTGTCATTAGACGTACTAAAAAAGATTAGTTTAATATATGGAACACATGCAGAGCTCCAAATACCTATACAATAACAGACGTAAAATGTTTATTGCTGTATATGTCAAGTGTTACATAGTCTAGCGGAGATATTGAGAATTATTTCAAGGTCAAAATATATCTCAGAGGACTCTACAGAAATTCTAAAAAAAAAATACTCTAAAAGCATGCTCGGTTTTCCACGGATTGCCTACTAATATTCAATTGTTCCATAGTACAACTGCTTTGAGATTTTCCTCCTGTTACCTTTAAAATCTTTTACATACAATTTTAATTTTCCTTTCAGTGCTGAATGACCTTATAGTTCCCAGTTCTTGGCCTTCGACCTGAATTGTATGTTCTATTCTTCGTCTGTGCTGCAGCAATTGAGAGGGTGAGAAGTGGTGGTGCTGGAGGAGGAGTTTGGCAAAGTGGGATGGAGGTGGTCTGGTTGTGTAGACAGAACGGAAGGAAATTGATTGGTTGCTGCAAAAAGAGTCTGTGCACAGGACAGGTTAGTAGGGAGGAGGAGGAGGAGGAGGAGGAGGAGGAGAAGACCTTGAAAGAAAGAAAGAAAGGGCCGGACAGATGGGGTGAATGAAGCCACCTAAATAATCATTCCATAGATGCCGAGTGGGAATAGGTTGGCGGAACGAACCACAGTGACTCTGAGTAAGATGTGACTGATAGAGAGAAGGAAGGAAGGGGATTTGTTGTCCGGAAGAGTGGGAGCGTTGTAGTCCATTACCTAAGAAGCACGGAAGTGAATGCGAGATGCTGGTTAATGGGCCTGTTGGAGTTTGACGCTGCTCAGTCTGGTATTGGTTTGAGTATGAAAGATTGAATCCCAATAAAAGCCGAAGAAGGGAAATGGGAGGATCTGCAAACATTTCTTTGTTGAAAAGCATCACCCAATAGCCAGTTGTAAAACTAGGGAATCAAACAATAATAACAAGTTTATGATTTCATTATCAGTAGGTTAGGGAACCCATATATCTCTCGTACAATACGATTTTTTCTGGCTGACATCAGCAATAGTATTCTGATTTAGTTGCTCAGGTGTTTGTTTGGGTTGGTCTGGATTCCCATCAACCGTGGGCCACCATATCTCAACCAAGGGTACTTGATAGGAGCCCAGTTTATTGCAGAGGGAAGGAACAGCTTGCATGTGCTATGATGGTTTGTTCATATCTTGGATGGTCTTGGCAATGAATAAGGTGCATCAATATGTCCATAGCTGTTGGTGCCATAGGTAGGTCTTCTCTTATTTTGACTTCTATCAGTATTGTCACACAAGGACAGTCTACTTTGCATTATCAAGAACTGTTTCATCAGGAAGGAGAGTCCTTTAGTCTGGATTGGACACAAATCTCTCTGTCACTTCAATAATCGAGAATACTTCATATTAGCAAATACACAGCTACACCAAATTATGTCAAAACTAGTAGAAATAAAAGTGTCAAGAGATGCTGCCTTGTGAAACAGTTACTTCAATAAATAAAAGAATAGGGAGGGAATCACAAAGAGCTATTTTGCATGCTAAATTTATTTGCAGAATAATCATAAAACATATTTCAGAAATAACAAAAGTCTTCAATTTATGATTCTTCAATTTATAATTAGGATGAAAAGAATGTTTTCAGTCAAATTATGGAATTCTCAATAAATGGTTCTCAGTCTAGCAGGGGACAACGTCAGTTCTCACTCTCTGGTTGCAAGGGTTAGCCACTTTCGTTTGAATCCTTTCCTGAAAAGGAAAGATGGAGACAAGGCTTCAAAAAACATGAAGTCAAAGAGAAGAGAAAAATTGAGGTAGTATTCTTAAATATAGGCCTCATTCATCACTGCTGCATGATTCTTTGATTAAACTTTTAGAGGGATTTCTATATGATGATAATACTTACCAAGCAAGTCTAACCAAAATCAGCTAAGAAGAAGAAAAAAAGAGATTATGAAAATAACAGCAAAATCAACAATACCAATGAAATACGTCCTAAACACCTGGTAATGACCCAAGAGGGAATCTTGAATGAATAGCCATGAGAAGAAAAGGTCCCATGACCAGCTGAATAAAGCAGCGTTTCTCATTTCAAGGCCTAATGGAAAGATCAGAATGAAAGGGTGAGGTACAAGGAGTGAGAGTTTAAACCTGGAGGAAGTGAGTAAAGAAGGATAGAAGACTAAAGGTGAGGAAAATCAGACGCAGTAAGAAATGTCGAGGGAGTTAAGAGAAAAAAAGTTCCCCAAACCTAGCAGTTCAAGGATTGCTCATTTCCACCCAGTAGAAGCGTGAGGCGGTGGTTTGATGAGTTGAGATCATCCATTTCTGAGAAGAGGGTGATCCTCTCATGAGTCTCAAGAGAATGGATGTTGCCAATAAGATTCCCTTTAGGAAACTGAAATAAGCCCACTCCACGCAACAAAGGAGACCAAGATTAAGGGAAGGGTGACACAAGATTGGATCGTAGGTCCTAAAGTAGAGGTGACAAGGACACTAGGACCTCAGAAGAAGTGGCAAAAGAAAGCAGGAGCTATAGAAGATGTAGCAAAGGAAATTTTGTTTTTTCCTGAAGAAGAGGTGACAATGAAAAATAAAGACCAATGATCAGATGAGCTACCTTTTATTATATCCTGTAAAGAAGAGGAACTAAAGGATAAAGCTTTAATGACTGGATTGAAAAGTAAGATCTAGTTTTATTCAAGGTTTTCTTGTTGACCCTGAACTTTACTCAAACAAATTGACTGAAGAAGGAGAGACGTGAGAAGGAGGGTTAAATCGTCAGGGGATGTAGAATAGAAGTAGATTGGAAACTCATTCTGAAGGAGGAGTGAAAGAGCATTTGAAAGAAAACGTACCACCCATCATGATCACCACTGACAACCATTTGGGCGGAAATGTTGCATTTTCAACCTGAGTGAAAATATTAAACTGCTAAATAGATAGCAACAGAACAATAGAGTCTCTACTCTATTATTATTATTCAGAAGAAGAAGAAGAACCCTATTCATAGGAACAAGCCCACCACATGGTCCATTGATTTGAAGTTTTTATGAATTTGGCATTTATTAGGAGGACATAAGAGGAATAAAGGTAAAGTATAGAAAGAAGAAAATCCTATTTATTAAAAAAATAAAAGATAAATTAATAAACAGACCAATCCCATTCCCATTCCCAATACCATTCCTCATTACCTTGCCCGTGCCCCTGAGGATCCACGCAACAGCGACAGTTCCCATGACAGAATTTGAAGACCTTCATTTCGGAAGCAGTAGCCCCGGCCAGCTGAGCACTTGTTCGTCTCATCGCAACCTTTGATCGTCGATGAAAAAAACAATATACGTTATTATTATTATTATTATTATTATTACTATTATTATATTAGTTATTATTATCCTGAAGACGATAAGCCCTATTCATATGGAACGAGCCAGCCAAAGGGCCACTGACTTGAATTTCGATTCAAGCTTCCAAAGAATATGGTAACGGAAAGATACATTGATAAAATGATTGAATAGATCAAAACGTATTCAGATTCAAGGAAAATAGCATTGGTGCAGTAATGCATTGCATCTCTTCGCTTGAACTTTTGAAGAAGTTAAAACTGCACGACTTCCTCAGTAGGGAAAATGTCTTCCTTTGGCCTTTGGCGAGGAAGAAAGGACTTCTGTCACTTTTATATGAATAATGGACTTCTTCGTGCTTTTACATTAAGAATAAAGAGTAAATATTGGAGTAAATATTACTGATGATCAATCAGGTCATAAATTGATATGAAACAAGCAGGCGCACCCAAACATATATTACTCATTGATATATATATATATATATATATATATATATATATATATATATATATATATATATATATATATATATATATATATATATATATATATATATATATATATATGTGTGTGTGTGTGTGTGCGTGTGTGTGTGTGTGTGTGTAAAGGTCTATATATACATCAATACATATGAATGTCTTTTACTGTAATCTAACAGTATCATGTGAAGATATAAGGCAATGAGAACATGTTTCTATGTTGCAACCATATAATTATTTTCGGACACTACTGCCCCCCCCCTTCTGTCTGTGTCCGTGTTCACTTGAATAACATTTTACCAGTGAAGTCGTAAATCCCCCTCAGTCTCTGGAGGATCCAGGATTTAGGAAAGCAGGGTCAGGGGCGGGGGGACGGGACTGGGGTGAGCGGTATCTCCCGACCCCCCCCCCCCTCCCCTTTGGGTCTGGGGAGGTGCCCCTGGACCAAACCGGTTTATAACACTTCACAAGCATTTTGGGGCAAGTTTTAGTCCTTTTGTGGTGGTAAATAAGAAAAACCTGTAACCAATAATTATTCTTGTCACATGGAAACCAGTTACTGATTGAGATTGGAAACACTAAGGACTGTGTCAGATATCCAACAAAGAATTAAGATAAACATTGACTAGTGTTTATTGTTTAAAGAATCTCTCTCTCTCTCTCTTTCTCTCTCTCGCTCTGTTGCAAACTACGAATTTTGTTTCATTCCTTTCCACATTTACCTGCTGTTTTGTTCATCTTCCTTTCTCGTATTCTTAGTCCTTCTGAACCCTCTCAGCCATCTGTTGTTTCATCATTGATTTTTTTTTTTATCCTAGATTTCTGAAAATCTGTTCCTTATACTACTATTGCAACTACTACCACTACTAATATTATTATTATTATTATAAGTTTTGAGTTTGCTGACGTTGATGTTTGGTAATGATCCACCTTTAGGGGCGCCACTTCATAGGTGAAGGGGGTGGGGGCGGCGGACGCCCCAAAATCCGTCGGTTAATTTCCCCTTGGACAATAAAGTAACAAAATTGGTTATAGAGAATAAAGAGCTAAAAACTGCAACACTCCAGTTAAGAAGAAATCTCTGTTGTCTCAATTGATGCAGCTTGTTCAATTTAGGTGATAACTGCTGAAAATAAGGAGGACCTACAGAGAAGGGTTGGAGATTGGCAGGAGTCTTTAGAGAGGGGTCAGCTCAAGGTAAAGGTGAATAAAACAGAGGTTTTGGTGAGCAGTAGAGGACGACGAGACAGAATAGTAATACAAAAAAGAAGAGGCTCGATTACAAAACAGGGAGAAAAGTTCAAATACTTAAGATCTACTTTAAGCCAAGAGGGAGGATGTGAGCTGAAGCTGACAGTAGGATAAAAGAAGCGTGGAGGAAGTGGAGAGATGTAGCTGGAGTAGTATGTGATACAAATGACAATCGAGCTAAAAAGTCAAGATCTATAGCTCAGTGATAAGACCAGTGTTAATGAATGGACCAGAAACATGGGCCTCTAGAAGAAAAGGGAATTAAAGCTTGAGAGAACAGAGATGAGAATACTAAGGTGGATTATGGGGAATATCGCTGCTTGAGAGATTGGAAAATGATGAAAGAACACAGAGGTCATAGGAGAGTCCCGATTGAGATGGATGGATGACAAGGAGGGAGTGAAGGGACTTGGGAGGAACCTGTTAGAGGAGGAAGATGGTGAGATAAAGTGAAGGAAGATATGGAGAGGAGAAGTTTTGGTGGAGGATGTGATGCCTTTGATGGAGGGCAGTGGAGAAGAAGGCACATTAGGCAACCGACCCGTTAATGTAGGGATAATGGTGATAAAGAAGAAGAGAGAAGAAGAAACATATTTCTGGATCAGCGAGGTTATTAATCAGTGATCCTGGTCTTTTTAACAAAATGAGGGAAGAAAATGAGTGAATTAGAAAAACTAATTTTTGCCAACACATGATTATTATTTGCAGCAAGTGTAAACTGAAGGTGTGCATCCTGCGGCATAGGAAGTGCCCAAACATCCATCCCGTGCTACCATATCTGGTGCATTCATTAGTTGGTGTGCAAGTTGAGAATGATGCTAATAACACGTTCTTCAGCAACTGCTCAAACCAGTAGGGAGTACTGCCATCAATGCACCTCATGCGGTGCACTGTAGGCAGTACTCAAAAGTTCTTTGCAGTGTCCCTTCCTTAGGCCTAGCCGCTGGAATCCTTCATTCTTTCTACTGTACCTCCATTCATAGTCTCTTTCCTTCAACTGACTTTCCTTGACCCTCTTTCCTAACAACTGGTCATAGTTCAGCTTCCTCTTCTTCTTCACCGCAAAAGGTTTTCCTCCTCCTCCTCCTCCTCCTCCTCCTCCTGTATCACCTTCAAGCCTTCCTACTCTCAATTCCCTTTCACCAGTGAATGACCTCGTATGTCCCAGTGTTTGGCCTTTGGCCGAGATTCTATATTCTTACACAAAAATCTTGGGCTTTTTCTTGTAAAAATCTGAACAAAGTTTTCTCAGCAACAAAAGATTTACTTATTCAGAAAATAATTTTCCTGCTGGAATCTGGATCCATTAGGGATAATTTCAGTTTTGAATTTAATTGTGTTTCCGAACAAAAGTTGACATTGTGTGATGGGCTGAAACACACCTCCCTCAATCAAATCAATAAAATAAAAGAAATTTCTGGACACTTCAACCTTGTTGAACTAAACTGTATTCAAACCTACGGCACAAAGATAATATATCAGTCAAATCAATGGAGAGCAATTCGGAATGAAGAGCTCACCATTGTACAATAGATCATTGACAGGCAGCGCCCTCAAGGTGTCCTCCCTTCCAGAGGTCCTTCATTCTCCTCACACCGTTGGGGGACTGTGGAGAAACAGTCTGCCTCCCTCCTGAAGGTGTCGTGCAAATGTCGCTTCAAAAGTTCAAGCGAAGATGCGGTGCATTACTACTCTAATACTATTCTCCTTGCATTTGAATATATTTTTTTCTATTTATTGATCTACTGATTTCTTTTTTTAATTTTTTAGCCAGATTTATTCTTTCTGTAAATCCTGCTACCTTATGTTACTTATTCAAATGAACTCTAATATTCTGAGAAAGATTGAATCTCAAGGCAATGGGCCCTGTGGTGAGCCTGTTCCATATGAATAGGGTTCTTCTTCATGTTCTGAATAATAATAATAATAATAATAATAATAATAATAATAATAATAATAATAATAATAATAATAAGAATAATAATAATAATAATAATAATAATATTTCGGAAGGAGACCCTCTCGTAGACAAGTTTTGTTAAAATGGTTACTGCTAAGCACTATTAATCTTGTAGAGAGTCTTCTCTATTTTCTGATACCAATGTGAAAGTACCGGTACGTGAAGCATATAATTATAAGAATAATACCAGGGGTGACGTCACTCAGGTAGAAGCCATCAAGAGGCTCCCAGTGATATTCCCTGCCTGAGAAGGTCTGTAAGACTCAAAAACGCTCGCCGTATGA
>NC_087222.1:20227540-20272204 GCF_015104395.2 Macrobrachium nipponense
ACATCATTTGCATTTGATATTGTTTACATTCTCAAAATCTCGGCTGATTTGAATATATCGATATCTTCATTGCCTTTATTTGTTAGGAGAGAAGTAATTCGGAGATACTTTTTATCATAACGAAGTTTGGTTGAAAACATGCACATATTACTCATTGTATAAGCATTGAGTAGGTGTGATTTCTCCATTTCCAAACATCACTGCCGCCTGGCCGTTATTCGTTTATTAACCCTCGGCTATAACCTGCAGCTTTAATTTACTTAGTATGCTTTCTTGAGATCTCCACTGCATAAGAAATGAAAACAAAATATTTTTATTTTTACTTATTGAGCATCGGCAGGGTTTAAACAATTTTAACGGAGCTCTTAATAAACGCTCGATAGTTAAGGTAAATGACGTCGGCAACTCAGCTGTTTCCAATTCAGTCGTTTATGCCAATACACGTTTTTAACAATAATCGCTTCATTTAGAATTCTAAAAACCGGAATTTTGTAGTGGAGGATGGAGGAGTATCATTAGTATTACAATCGATGAGAGAGGAGAGAGAGAGAGAGAGAGAGAGAGAGAGAGAGCGGAAGAGTGAGAGAGAGAGAGAGACCGAGAGAGCAGAGTGAGAGGTGGATTGAATTGAGAGAGAGAGAAATTGCCTCGGTCAGGTTGTTACACTGATAGATATCCACTTGCAAAAGTCGAATAATAGTTGTATTGAGAATAATGATAATTTAAATAAAACATGTTTTACTGTAATCATATTACAAGTATTATTGTATTACATTATAAGAACAAAACGATGAAGCGCCATTTGCATTCTAGGTTTGTTTACAGTCTCAGCTGCCCTAGGAGAGCTGAAAATCAGCTCAGTGGTCTGGTAAAACTACTTTTATAATAATAATACAGTCTCAGCTGATCGCGTTTTACCGATACATCAATGTCTTTAGTTGCTGAATGGAACTTAATTCAGAGATACATTACATTCCTTTCGTAAACGAGCAAAGTTGGGTTGAACAAAGCCGAGTCTATATGTTTTTCATAAAGAAGGTCGCGGTAAAGGGTAAACCATTGTTTTGTTTACGTTTCGTCTTTAGACCTTGTCTCAAATAACCGCTAATAATACTACAATAATGAACGATAATAATTGTACACAATCATCGTCATAATCCTAAATTGTTTGAAACAGTTAAAATTTTAAATTACAAACAGCTTTGCGTGCTGCCTCACTTGATGTTTTCGGAGGGACGTGAAAATGTAGTCATAAAATCATTTTAAAAATGCTATGAACGGCACCGAAGTTGAGTTGTAGATCGACGACGAAGTCGAAGTCGACTCGCCAGAACCAGACTGGAATCTTAAGATGATGGTACATGATTGTGATCAATCTTGTGATATGTATGATAGAACTTTAATGAAAAATGAATATTACGTTGTCATAAATGTTATTACTACTGTAATTACACTACTATTGAAATTTCTTAAAGGTTACCGAGAAATAAAGGTTGCTGTCACCACAACTGCAACTCGATGTTTACATTTCTCAGTTGATTTCGAATTATTCCTGAAAAAGGCGATTAGTTATATGAAGATATGCCAATAATATATAGGTGAAATGGTTCTATTACCTTTATCTTAATTTAATTTATTTCATAAAGTGAATCTTTACGTATGTTGGTGGTTAGGCTATTTTTACCATCAGATCATACAAGATGTCTACCCCTTCCTCTCCTAAGGCTTTCCAAACTTCGACTGGGATTAAGTCAGGTCCTGTGCCTTCCCATTTCTCCTAACGAGCCTTAAAAAGAATGAGAAATGGGAAGGGCAAACAGGACCTTACTTAATCCCCAGTCGAAGTTTGGAAAACGCCTTAGGAGAGGAAGGGGTAGACATCTTGTATGATCTGATGTAAAAAATATCGAACAGGAAAAGATACCAGAAGAATGGCGGGAAAGCATATTGATACCTATATTTAAAGGTAAAGGTGATGTCCAGGAATGCAGTAATTATAGAGGTATAAAACTAATGTCTCACACATTGAAGATTTTGGAAAGAATCATAGATAGCAGGCTGAGAGAGGAAGTTAGAATAGGGAAGGAACAGTTAGGATTTATGAAGGGAAGCGGCACAACGGATGGAATATTTTGCATAAGGCAGCTAATGGAGAAATTCAGAGAAAAACAACGAGACCTGCATCTGGTATTCATAGACCTTGAAAAGGCCTATGACAGAGTGCCAAGGCAAGAAATATGGAGATGTTTGAGGGAGAGATGGTGCCGGAAAAGTATGTCAGAATTATTCAGGAGGATGTACAGGAATGTGTATACTAGAGTGAGGAGTAGTGTTGGTGAGACGGATGGATTTGAGATAGGAGTTGGATTACACCAGGGGTCAGCACTTAGCCCATTCATCTTCAACATCGTGATGGATGTAATGACCAGGGATGTTAGAGAAGCAGTGCCATGGTGCATATTATACGCGGATGACATTGTGTTGTGTTCAGAGGGGAAGGAGTTGGAGGGGAGGTTGGAGAGGTGGAGAGCAGCACTTGAGGAGAGAGGAATGAGAATAAGCAGATCAAAAACGAATATATGTGTTCTAGTATTACTGAGGACGGTGGAAGTAGCATAAGATGGGTGGGGAAGAAATAAAGAAAGTACAGAAGTTCAAGTACTTAGGGTCCGTATTGGAGGATAGTGGAAGCATGGACCAAGAGGTGAGACACCGAATTCAGGCAGGATGGAATAACTGGAGGTCTGCATCAGGGGCCCTCTGTGACAAGAAGGTCCCTCTGAAATTGAAAGGAAAGTTCCATAGGACGGTGGTCAGACCAGCAATGTTATATGGAACAGAAACGGCAAGTATGAGGAAAACAGAGGAGAAGAAGATGGATGTAGCAGAAATGAGAATGTTGAGATGGATGTCGGGAGTAACAAGGGAAGATAGGATTAGAAATGAGTATATAAGAGGATCAACAAAGGTAGCTGAAATATCGAAGAAAATACAGGAAGGAAGGCTTCGATGGTATGGACACCTGTTACGAAGGGAGGAACGGCATGTTGGAAGACATACGATGGAAATGGAAGTGCAGGGTAGAAGGAAGAAGGGAAGACCAAGAAAGAGATGGCGTGATTGTGTAAGGGAAGATATGGAATTGAAAGGTATAAATGAGAACGAGGCACAAGACAGAAATCGATGGAGACGACTCATTCGTAATGGCGACCCCATATAAAAATGGGTTTAAGCTAGGAAGAAGAAGAAGGTGGTTAGGCTATATTACGGAGGCTGAGGCTTCTTAGAATTTGATCAAGGGTTGATCTTTTTTTAGTATTGCAGTACAAACGACCCCCAATTTTTAGGGAGAAATTTTAGGATTTAAAGGTCGTCTTATACGCGGAAATATAGGGTATATATATATATATATATATATATATATAATATATATATATATATATATATATATATATGTATATATATATATATATATATATATATATATATATATATATATATATATATATATATATATATATATATATATATAATATATATATATATATATATACACTTACCCATATTGTGATGAGAAAGAAAGAGAGTTAGAGAGAGAGACACACACACACACACACACATACACAGATAGGAAATGCATATCTGCGAACGTCCATTTTGCGACCTCGCCCTGATGATAATCAGAAAGGGTGAATAGGAATCCTGCAGAAAGAAGAAATACATAGAAAATGGAACAAAAATGCTTCGGAGGAGAAAGTAGCAGCGTTTGCCTACTTGGCCCTCCTCTTCCTCCTCCTCCTCCTCCTCCTCCTCCTCCTCCTCCCCGACCCTTCGCCTGTATCAAGGGGCTTTCCCCTTATCGTCCCTTGACTCCTGATCAGGATTCCCCTTCGAGGAGACAACCTCCTCCTGCCCTCATCTTCGCTTGTTTCTGAAACTCTGGAGCAACTGTTTATTATTATTGTTATTACTATTATTATTATAGCATTATTATCATATTATTAAGTAGACGAATAAACCTATTCATATGGAACAACAGACCAGCCCTAGATGATTCTATCTCTCTCTCTCTCTCTCTCTCTCTCTCTCTCTCTCTCTCTCTCTCTTCTCTCTCTGCTATTGTCAAAAAGTAGTGTGTGTGGCATTTGGTCTCCCGGACAGGACATCCTGCCCAGATAGTGGCCCTGTGACATCTACTACTACGACTCGTTCTGTGTTCAGACACATCATTATCGAAATGTTTCATCCAGATATCGAAAACTAAGTGAAAAATTAAGGTTACCTTTTGCATCAAGATGAAAAACTCCTCATACAGTTCCCCCTCATTTTGGGACCACCTTGACGACATGGTGAGGGGGGCTGGCTCTCTCTCTCTCTCTCTCTCTTCTCTCTCTCTCTCTCTCTCTCTCTCTCTCCCTCAGGAATTTCTTCCCTGATTGGAACCTAAGGGTCTTGTATAACATCATACATTTTTAGAATAATATCTGTGGATTTTACTACTTTTGTCAAAATTGACCAAACTATGAAGAAAACATATCATAGCTTGGAGTAAATGAAACCCGGTTTGCCCTGGTGAGTTTGAAAATTGGACTTATCCCAGGGCCCCACGACGGTTAATTTGGAAGAATTGTCCTTTTTATGATATACGTACACACAATCATACTATTTTATCAATACATAGTATAAATAATACACAGTTGCATACATACTACATAATGGATGCATGTACGAGCTATATTATGAAAATAAGAGCAACGAAAGTCTGTCTTCCTCAGTGGATAAGAAAAAGGCTCCCCCGTCTATGTAACTATAACCTGCGAGGATATAAGAGGCTTCTGAATCAATCAATAAGAAAGTAAACAACTGCCATATTATATGAAAAGTATTATAATAATATATCCACACCGAACCCTCCCGATGACGTCATACATCCACAGAGATCATACACAACCTACAACCTGTGTCTAACTTGACTCTCTCTCTCTCTCTCTCTCTCTCTCTCTCTCTCTCTCTCTTCTTTATGGCCAAGTGCCTCAAATGTCCTAAAATGTGCAAGAACAGGGCTTCATGCATTTGCTATGAATAGATAGATACGCTCTTCACTCACATTAAACACAATTTCTAAGACAAAATACGAAGAATGATACATCAAATTTGAGAGAGAGAGAGAGAGAGAGAGAGAGAGAGAGAGAGAGAGAGAGACATCGCTACCCACTGTCCGCCAAAATGTAGGGGTTATCGCCAATCAGTTCATTACACCTCGATAATCCACATTGAAATGGATGTAACACAACTCTCTATTTACTTAAAAAGCAAATTTCAACTCGAAATTAAAGATACTACTCATTATCGCGATGCTCTCGACGCTCCTTCTTGGCAGAGTTAACACAACGTTTGATGAACAGACATTTGGAAACCGACATTTCAACCAGTGAATTTCCTGCTTATTATTATTATTATTACTATTTATTTATTTATTTTTTTTTTTTTGCTCTATCACAGTCCTCCAATTCGACTGGGTGGTATTTATAGTGTGGGGTTCCGGGTTGCATCCTGCCTCCTTAGGAGTCCATCACTTTTCTTACTATGTGCGCCGTTTCTAGGATCGCACTCTTCTGCATGAGTCCTGGAGCTGCTTCAGCCTTTAGTTTTCTAAGTTCCTTTTTTTAGGATCTTGGGATCGTTCCTAGTGCTCCTATGATTATGGGATTATTATTATTATTTTTATTATTGTTATTATTATTATTATTTATTATTATTATTATTATTATTATTATTATTATTATTATTATTATTATTCCGGAAGGAGACCCTCTCGTAGACAAGTTTTGTTAAAAATGGTTGCTGCTGCTGCTTCTGCACGATTAATCTTAGAGAGTCTTCTCTATTTTTCCGATGACAGCTTTCTCATTGTTGCTTAGACTGGCGAGCAACGCACCAAAGGGCATGGTAAAATTTGGTTGTGTTATACCAATGAGCACATTAATGACATTAACTTACTATGATGTGAATGATGGATTCGTCATTTTGAATGACGTGATCGTATACTAGCCTAAATTATATGAATGATACTGACTTCCAGCACAGTCTATAGAGCTACTTCGTAAGTGTCAGTCAAAGGACATCCCAAGCAGGACCGTTTCTAGTTCATTAGGCGCCCCAGGCAAGAACTTGTTATGGTGACCCCTTCCCTCCAGGCTGGAAATAATAACAGAAACAATTTCGAACACAACTAGCATCTCAAGTTCCACAATAAAACAACATACTTTATTAATAAATCATCTTCACGTATATGTATACACAACAAGGAAAAGTATAGACTCAAAAGTATACAAACTATTTTTGTAAATTTTAATAGAATAACACCATTATACATTTTTATTGCAAATCCTACCTAAGATAAATTGAAAAAGGTAATCTTGCCAATCTAAAACCATAGAACTCAATGCATATATGTTGAGGGCTATGCTAAAACTATTATATACAAGTTTTCTTCACTGATTTTTCATTTTTAAAACCCGACTCTTCTTGACTTTTTTGCACCAAAATCATCTATAGTGTCATTATACGAAATCTGTTTGGATATTTCTCTATTAATACTAATTATTGCCAGCCCATTTAGGCGCTCCTGTGAAATAGTAGGCCTTAAATATGTTTTAATGAGCTTATGCAGATGCCACAGTCACAGGTGTAGTGACAGCAATTCTTAATGCCACCCACATGTTTCAGGCCTTTCTCCTCCAGAAAAACAAGAGGGTCTAATGTTGTCATATTTTGTTTTGGCCATTGTTTTGGAAATGACTGCATCTCTACAATCAGTTCATCATAATTTAAATTAGAATGATCCCCAGATGTGAGTGTATTACACAAATCTTTTGCCTGCTTTTCTAGCTCACTAGATGTCAGGTCAGAGGAGTTTATGAGAACACTGAATTAAACACCGTTGCATCAAGTATTAACACTTCCATTATTCATTTATTTTCGCGTTTACACTTGTATTTATTTATTTGAATTATTCACGTAAAAATAATACTTCTCTCATTTATTTATATATTAATTTTAGATGGCAATTTGGCGCCCCTCCCAAGCAAATGGAACCCCAGGCGACCGCCTGTGTCGCCTGTGCCTAGAAACGGCCCTGATCCCAAGAAAACTACCCTCATTCTAAATATGCATACATATCCCCTAAGGGCACTCTCCCCAAACGGACCTTGAGCAGAGAATAATACTCAAGTGATGACGATAAGGCTTTTTAGTCAGTCAGTTAGCTCTGGATTTCTTGCCTTCAAAGTTGCCTTCATCTGAAAGGATTCTGCCTCTTTCAACGCTGTGCCGGTTCCCAAGTCTGTCTCTCTCCTTCCAAACATCCTCATCCAGTCGCCATTTTGTCCACCAGATTCACTCTTCCTATCTGGGGAGATCGCGTCCTCCCGCGCGTCGCCGCCCTTCCCTTCCTCCTCCTGTGCAGTGGGTCTCTCGCCTCCCTCCCTCTCTCCCTCTGAGGGACGGAGTGAGTCTCCGCCCTCTCTCTCTCTCTGCTTCTCCTCTGTCTTTGAGTGCTCCCACTCGGTGGTGGAACTCTCACTCAAGGTGGCGGAGGAGGAGGAAGAGGTTCGGGAGAAAGGGGGCTTCTCTCTCTCTCCTCTCTCTCTTCTCTCTCTCTCTCTCTCTCTCTCTCTCTCATGAGATGAGGGCATGGAACCTACAGATCCTGATTTCAGTTTTTGAGTTCTGAATGAATAGGTCTATGTTAGCTCTGTTGGAATGTCTTGTCTCTTGTCCCGTTTCGTGTCTTGCATTTCATTTCCGTTTTTGTTTTCTTCATCACGTTCGTGATGTGAACATTCACTCGTTAGAATATAAACTGGATGGAGTTTGCCTGTACTATAGGTATACACCAACTAGGCCTATGTCTGCATCCTGTGATTACAATGCATTTGCTGTATATCAAGTAACATGTAATGTCCTCTTGTGAGATACTGTGCTGCATGATACTTATATTATACGTCTGTGAAACTTCTCTCAAAAGTTCCCGAGGGGCTTTGTCCCCCACCCCTCCCCCAAAATGTAGGATATGGAACAGTCTCCCTACTGAGGATGACGTGCAATTATAACCTATTCAGAAGTTCGAGCTAAGAAGAGGCAATGCATTACTACAGCCCTAGTACTGTTCTCCTTGCATTTCAGTGTATTACGTTATTATCAATCCATTCAATTAATTTAATTTGTATATTTAGTGTTTTTTTCAAATAGGTTATAATAGTAATAATAATTGTCAAATATTGCAAAAATAATTAAGGCTACAATCCACAAATATTAGGCCTAATCCCCATATGAAGTGTTAATGTCTAAGAAGCCTAAACTTGAAAATATGTATATTTTTGGTTCCCTGTGTTATACTTATGTAAAATAGAAAGCTAAGCTAGACCCAAGATGTGAAAAGGGAATATTTGTTGGCTATGATTCATACAGTCCTGCTCATCTTCGTATATTATCCAGGAACTGACAGTTTGAGAAAGGTTAGGTTAGTACATTTTACTGATTAATTCAATTTTGATAAATCCCAATGTCTAAGGAAGATGTTGAATCAGAAGATAGTGAATCGGATTCTGATAATGAGAATGTCATTTGCAATGAAAGAAAATAACTGTTAATGATAATCAAAGTGATCCTGTTTCTAAACCTATCCTTGTTGAAGATGAGCATAGTGAAATTAATGCAGATTTGACTGAAACTGAAAGGGAAGGCGAGTCCCGTTATCCAAGTAGGGAGCGAACTGCTCCCAAATATCTTGAAGAATATGTTGATCCTGATAATGTCGATTTACTGGGCTATTCTGTTCATTATTGTTGTAAAGTAACTGAAATTCCTGAAAAGCTATAGAGAGACATTAAATTCACATGTGGCTCACAAATGGAAAGCGCAATGGATGATGAAAGTCAATCTTTAAGAGATAACAATACTTATGAATTGTGTAGTTTACCAAAACAACCGTTGTATTGTAGGTGGACGATGGGTATATGCCATTAAAGAAGGGTTAAATGGTGAAGAGCAATATAAAGCTCGCTATGTTGCAAAAGGGTATTCTCAAATTGAAGGTGTTGATTATACTGATACTTTTTCTCCTACTGTGCGTATGACCTCATTAGAATGCTTATGCAATTGGCAGTACAACATGATTTAATTGTGCATTGTATGGATTTTAAAACTGCCTATCTTAATTCTGATATTGATTGTGAAATTTTTTGTTCAAACAGCCTGAAGGTTACAATGAAACAGGTAGTAATTATGAACAATTGGTTTGGAAACTGAATAAATCTCTGTATTGTTTAAAGCAATCAGGCAGAAATTGAATATAAAAGACATAACTTTCATGTGATTATTTTGGGTTGGGGTGATGATATAATCATTGCCAGTAGTAATGAGAAAGCTCTGTTTGACACTAAAACGTGTAATATGTCATAGATTTGAGATGATAGATTTAGGGAAACTTTCATGGTTTTTGGTATTGAGTTTGTTTTTGATGGAGATTGTATAAAAATGAACCCGAGTTAGTTCATTGAGAAAGTTTTGAGGAAGTTCAAAATGGATGAATGCAACCCAAAGTCAATTCCTTGTGATCTAAGTGTTAATAAGTGTACTTTTGAGGAAAGTCCTGAACTAGTTGATAGTACTCTTTACAGAAACATTGTTGGAAGCTTGATATATATCATGACTTGTACTAGGCCTGATTTAAGTTTTGTTGTGTCTAAACTTTCACAGTATATGGCTAGGCCAACTCAAAGTCACACACACACACACACACACACACACACACACACACACACACACACATATATATATATATATATATATATATATATATATATATATATATATATATATATATTTATATGAATGGTTTTCAGCGGGAATTTGATACCTGACTGCTTGTAAAACCTATAGGTTCTGTCATTGTTTATGCATACCTGACCAGGCATTTGAATTATTCTAAAGTACTGGTTATTACTTTGCTGGCAAAAACTGAAATATATGTAAATGGCCCTGAATACGAAGGACAAAAATTTGCCGAGAGAGAGAGAGAGAGAGAGAGAGAGAGAGAGACGAGAGAGAGAGAGAGAGAGACGAGAGAGAGAGAGATGAGAGAGATCTAATTTGTACTGACAAAGTGGGCGAGTAGCAAAAAGACCCATGGATTCATTTTTAGGACTATTCTCATCAGTAGAAAAGAATCACTTGCTCCAAACTGAATGTAGGTAAGAGCATTAGGCCTATATTTGCGAACAACTCACACGTCAGAGGATTGATATACTTACAGGGTCACTGATTGCTTCCCAAACAATGTTGTTATATGTTAACGATGGTTCTTCGGATAATTCATAAATGAAGCTTGCTTTGTCTTACCACTGCTTTAGTTCATCACAGAATGCCGATTGTCGCTGGCTTTAAGTCAGTTGGTTCACAAATGGGGAATTGTTCTTCGGACATGTGAGTAACAATCACAATATCGCAGTGTTGCTCACCGGCCTTAATTATCTGTTGTTACTTGTAGGGTTCTTTATCTGGCGTCATTTTAGACGGGAGGAGACACTTATCATTATTTCGAGAAAGGCGAGAATAAGTTTAATTCTGAAAAAAAACTGTGAAAATCATGAACTGGGAACTTATATTAGTTGTATAGAGCGACACTGACATATTTTTTTTTTTTATCTCGGTTAACACTCCAGAGTACCTCTGTAGGAAGAAACAACTTGGTCTAATCACAGAAGACATCACTGATATCAGATTCTCAGTTGAAGTGAATAATTATATTGACGGTGGAACTCACGGCAAAGCTTTGTTGACATTTAACGTCAGTTTCTGTCTGCATTTACATATCACAATTTGTCGAATTTCATCATTACTAATCAAAGTAGTTCTAGACTCAGTTATAAGAGAAACGAATGTATCTGCATAAAGTAGTTAGTAGGCTCATTTTTCTTCAACTCCTCTAGATTATAGTACCATAAATACTGATACCAGTTTAACGAGAAGCGTTTTCTCAAAGCGTCGAACAACTTAGTTAAGACTACAGACAAACATACAGACATACACGCACATATACACATACATACATATAGACAGACAGACACATTGGCAGACCATGTATGATAGAGAAATATAGAGAGACAGACATAGATCGATATAACTCAATGTAAGGACACATTTGAGTTTCGGTAGGAATAAGGAAAACCAGCTGCTGTTACTTCTTGGGGTGAGGGGGGCCAACTAGAGTCTTGGGGTGAGGGGCAGTTTCCAACAGCCCATCCCCCCAAAACGACGCCCCTGGTATAGCACCTCCATTTCCATGAGCTCCCTTGCAACATTATCCCAAGTCTTGATTCTCGGGCTTTCTTTGACACTTCATATTTACTACTGTCTCATCTCGTTCCCTACTCATCGAGTATCTGTTCGTGTTCATTTCTTCGTCTAACTTATTTTTCTTCGATTTCCCAGGTGGTTCTGCTTCTACCCCGCATACCACAGTGAATCGTACCGTACATACTTTACCCTTCAGCCTAAGGGAGTCTCATGTCATAAGGCCTGTCCACACTTGGAAACATTGTTTGCAAACAAACAGTTTCCAAACAAAGTGTGCAAACACCTTTTACCGCATAATTGTTTCCCATCCAGAATGGAAAACATTTAGTTTCTGAGTGTATATGTACTATATACACATGTGTAATGTATATATACTATATGTATGTGCTATGTATAATGCATATATGTATATATGCACATGTACAATGTATATATATACAAATATAGTTATATATGTGTGTATATGTATATATGTATTTATTTTTAATTCTGCCAGAAGCAAGTCATCATGACTCGGCCCTTTTTCCAAAAATTCCTTACTCATCCCTTTCTCATTCTCTGATCCCTCCTCTAGTGCATCAAAAGAGCCAAGTATAATACAGAGGCTGCTGCACCACAAGCAATCTGACGACAACCAAGATCTGGACAAGAAACGGTTTGCAAACGTTTCCTAGTGTGGACAGGCCTGAAGAGTACTACGCCTGATAACTGTTACCGCCTCCCGATTACCACCCGTCTTGAATTCGATGGTTAACCTCTATATTCAAATCACCCACTGCATCTGTTATCGAGCCCGGACACTGTGGTACTACTTATCCGGCTACAGAGGACGCGAGTCGTGAAAAATCACGATATCTCTACTCTCGTGTCTGTGAGAGCTTAGTTTACATCCTCTTGGTTAATCCATTGTGAAGGCTGTTTCCTTTGAATGATATGTTCTTCTGTCTTTATATATTATAAGATAGCATACCGATTGTAAAACAATGATTTCTTTGGCTTGTTTTTCTATGGGTGTTTTTTTTTTTTTTTTTTTTACGTTGCACTCTCGACGAACCACGTCGAGAGTGAACTTCTATCACCAGAAATACACTTCTCTAACACCTCAATAGAATGCTCGAGAATCGAACTCGCGGCCACCGAGGTGGCAGGTCAAGACCATACCAATCACGCCACTGAAGCGCTGAATTTTCCATTCTTCTAAGAAAGGATAATGCATGGAGAAAATAAAAGAGAAAATTCATTGCATAAATTTCAGAAATAAAAAAAAACACCGAAAATATCTTTAGTTCTTATCAGAAGTAAATACCGTGAGCACCTACAGACGATAAGTTGTGGTAGAACCAATAAATGGAATCAAGAAGGCATCGGGAACTGCAATTGAAGGAAAAATTCACATTAGTTTGGTATCTTTTTG
Organism: Macrobrachium nipponense; assembly: GCF_015104395.2. Classification (NCBI taxonomy): domain Eukaryota; kingdom Metazoa; phylum Arthropoda; class Malacostraca; order Decapoda; family Palaemonidae; genus Macrobrachium; species Macrobrachium nipponense. The sequence continues at coordinate 20,240,316 of NC_087222.1, forward strand.
AGGTTATGAGTGAAACAGGTAAATGACAGACACTGAATGCAAATCTGCTTTATTGGCGAAAAGATACAAATGGGAAGGAAAGGCAACACAACAAATACAACATGTTGATGAGATTATGAGACTTCATGATTATCTCTCTCTCTCTCTCTCTCTCTCTCTCTCTCACACACACACACACACACACACACACACACACACAGGAGAATAGCCGCATGAAGATGCTAACACCATCTGGCAACGATGGTGAAATTAATAAGAGCTAATTGAAGTAGCCACGGTACAGCGTCATCATTCACGTTTTACACGAGTTTCCATTTACATGTTTAAACGTAAAATATCACTTTATCCCTTTGGTCATCTGAGGTTTAATACCTTATATTGAAATTTGGCGTTAAACTCCCATATTAACAGAGCAGTTTGAGTTAAAGTTCCAAGTTGATGTTGGTTGCTTTCCCTGTTAGGCTGACCTTTGACTGTTCAGTGTCCCTTTAGGTCTAAAATCAGATTTATCAGTTGTTCCGGTTCTTTCACTTTTAGAGATGGCAAGTAATTTAAAGATAAACCAAACAACATTTGAACGATCTCTCCACGTTACGACATAATTTGAGAAGTAAGTAATCAGAGATCATTAAACCATTGATGACCATAGTCATTGTCAGGAAAGGTGGAAATCTACAGAGTTTAATGAATGATTACAGTCTGCCTGAAAGAATTATAAATATTTTATCTCATTTTTTGTTTTAGCCTTTTTCGATCTATTATCAGAGTTGGCAGTAAGTGAAGCTATTTATCTCCAGTTTTTCATCTTCGTAAGCTGGTCACTAATACACACACATAATATAGGTGTATATATATAATATAGTATATATATATATTATAATATTATAATATACCACCTATATTTATTGTATATATATATATATATATATTATATGATAAATAATATATCATATATATAGTATATATATATATATAATAATAATATATATATTATATTAATAGATTCTCTGATATACCCCCATATATATACTATATATATATCTTAATATTATCATATATATAAAATATATAATACATATATATATAATATATATTAATTATATATAATATGAATATATATCCTAACTATACTGTATTAAATATATATATGTATATATATACCTATATATATCTATAATAATATATATATATATAATATATCATATGATAAATATGTATATATATATATACATATATATTATATATACCTATATATTATATATCCTATATATATATATATCTTATATATATACTATATGATATATATATATATCATCTAATATATATATATCTCTATATATATATATCTATTAATATTATAATTATAATATATTTATATATATAGTATATATATATATTATAAAATATTATATAATTAATAATTATATATATTTTTAATTTTTTTAAAAAATATAACTTATCATATATATATATTATAATATATATAATATATATATATATATATCTATATATAACTAATATTCGGCTATGTATATATATATATTACATCATATATATTATTATTATATATATTTAATTATATTAATAATATTATTATATAATATATAAATATAAGTTTAATGGGTACAGGGGTATTTATGCATGAGCCTGGGACATACGAACTCTCGCAATATTCAGCAGTTTCGCAGGTGGAAGAAAGGTATGTGATCTGGCATCTACTAGTAATTCAGCACCCTACTATGAGATTCAGGGCCTCTGTAACACGGTTTTTTCGCAAAATAACTTTTTATCTATGCATTTCATAAATATAACGCTTATTCAGAATACATATTATCTCACACTAAATTTTGAGTGTATTTTGCACTACGTAGGTTGAATAAATTTGGTACTTATAATGTACAAAGTGGACCTTTTTTGAAGACGGGCCAACTTACTCAGAGAAAGGTTTTGAACGCACTCGTTAAGTAACTTATGACATCATTTCTTCCCTCTTTCTCGATGGATGATTGGCTATACGTAACGAAGGCTAAACCTCTGGCAACAATGACATACAAATTTAAATACAAGCAAAGCAGTACACCTTTCTGAACTCTGGAACCTCCCCACTGATAATTGTCATAATGAACAAACCAACAAAATATGTTAATAAATACAAAAACACATCGATTATTAGTCTAACTCCCAAAATAAGTTTCCAAAGAAATTACAGTCTACTTTATAGGTCACAATCAGATTGACAAGATGTAGGGAATAGTTGGTAATTACCAAAAACATAGTAGACAATATGATTTGATAACTGCTATATCCAATGTCAAGCAATTTTTATTTATTGGCTATCTACCTATTTACTGAAAAAAATAGCCGGTACCGTATATTGGCTTTAAACCTTCACCAATAATTATCGTCAGAATGGTGACTTCATGAGGCTCCACCCACTTTCGCCTCGTTATAATTCCGGATAACACTGAAGGCTACCATGGGCATTGTTGGATTAGAAAATTTAACTTCTGGCTATAAAAACTAATTTCTCGAGTAGTTGTAAGAAGTGCTAAATGATCCTCAAGGATCCCAGCAGTTGGTTTAAACGTTTAATTCATGTATATTACTGCTATACTGTTGCGGCACTACTGCTACAGTAGTATTACTACGCTAGCACCCACATCTATGTATCGTTCCGCCATTCATAAAAGTCTTTGGGTTTCAGAGCCGATGGCATTTCTGTCTGGTGGATGGGCGGGGCAACATTTAGTCAAAAAGTGTTTGTTTTACCTTGCTTACGTAATGAATGTTTTTCGACTCTTGGCTCGTAATCATTGGCCATGGCGTCGGCTAGTTCATTTTTACTCTATAAAAATCAAAACTATCGGGTTTAGGTTATTGACAATGCTGACAAAATTTGTGTGTGGTTGTAAAATATACATATGTCAACTTTCAGCTACATCCGATGCTTTGACAAGGAGCAAAGTCCAAAAAACCGTGTTACAGAGACCCTGAATCTCATAGTAGTACAGTCACCTCTGAATACAGTGAGCATCAGCAGCAGTAGTAGGTGTTCAGGCGGAATTTTCTGTCACTGTTTTGGATCGAAGCTTCGAGAACATTTTGACCGGATTTCTAGGTGTGTCAAAGGAAGTGTGCACTCATGTGTACATTGTGAAAATTGCTGGGTGCGAAGGGCTCTTGTGAAGGATTACTACACATTCGTTTGTGAAGGGCCAAACCAGAAGGACGTGCCAGAACGCTCAGGAATCGAGACTCCCTTTTTGCCGGAAGGGTGAGTGATTTTAGAAAAGGACTAACTTCTCCAAGTGGTTAATACAGACAGTATTATTTCTTTGTCATTCCTTAACATTTGTGTTATGTATTCCTACTATGTGTTATGAACTGAGTGAGTTCCGTTTTTTTTTTAATGTGAGATGGTTCCGTTCTTTACAGATGTTTCGAAGGAACCATAGTCAGTCTTTGCTTGTTAGACACTTAAATGGAACTGTGATAAAAGTGGCTTGGAAGGTTATTTGGAAATAGACTTGCAAATAATGTGGAATGGTTAAGTGACTTTGTAATTAATCCCCTAACGTTATGTTTTCTTGCAACTGTTCAGTTTTGCTTTTGGGGTGTACCTTAATGGGATTCACTATCTATCAGGCATAATTTCATTTTACATGACTTGTTAGACCTTCGTAATAAACTTTTTTTTGTTCTTTTTTTTTTTTTTTTTTTTTTTTTTTTGTAAAAAATTAGGTTTTTTGTTCACACAGAGTTTAGTTTTAGAAGCAGGAACGGGCGAGGCAATAGAGAAGAGAAAAGGGAAGTTACTTTCGCCTGAGAGAGAGAGAGAGAGAGAGAGAGAGAGAGAGAGAGAGAGAGAGAGAGAGAGATGATTTTAAATATGGGGACTACTACAGCACTACTGCCGACCGCCCTACAGGGCTCGGCATAAAGCTAAGAAATAGAACATATTTCCATTATCAAAATGAAACTGTAGATACCCAAAATTTTATGATTAAAGAGGATAATTTCATGTCCAAACCCTGCTAGAAAAAAAAAAAAAATAAACAACCCTAGCCGTAGATCCCTCACAAAAGTGGATTTGATGATAACTGTTGTACACAGGTTGATTGATAAGGGAATTTATCAATGAGTAATGTTTCAGTCATAAAGAAAATTTATCAATAAGTAATGTTTCAATCATAAAATAAATTGATTAATAAGTAATGTTTCAATCATAAAGAAATGTATTTTAGTTTCTTAATAATTTCTGTCAATTTTGGAGATTTGTCTGGTTGCCCAGTAATAAAAAATTCTTCTTACTCTTCGCCCAATTATAATGATAGAATATGCAGAGAGAGAGAGAGAGGGAGAGAGAAAGAGTCTTCAAGGCCATAGCTACCAGGGTGACAAGGTAAGAGTCTCTCGTCTATGTGTGGGGGTAAGTAACATTATTATTATTATAATATCTCCAGTATAAAAGGCCCATTAAAACACTCTGGTTTAAAGCTAAGGACTATATATTTCGGTGGACTGACTCCCACCCTCATCAAGTAGTGAATGACAGAAGTTACATTGGCAAAATATATAGTGGGAAATATGCCCTTAGCTGATGCCTGGGGTCACCTCTAAGCCGGTGTTGGTTCTGTTAATTCTCTTAATCCGTTTCATCGTTGCCTTAAGGAAGGTATTGTCTATCTGGTCAGAGTCCCAGGCTCCATTGGAAAGGTTGATCCTATTATCTTGTTGTTTTATCAGTGAAGATTCTACCATCTGACATTTGTATCGACAGCAGCTTTTGTATAAAATTTGGGATGAGTTCCAATCATGTTGAGTTAATCTTTCTGAGAGATTTTCCTATGAATCTATAGTATGACTTATCACAATCCCTTCAGGGGATTCCATAAACTTCTACATCTTTAGAATCTAGTTTTCTGCTGAACATTAATTAAGGATTTCCCCAAGGTATTTGGATAAGTGAAGACAAAAGGGTTGGAGTGACCTAAGGTTTGTGTGATTTCTCATAAATTATTCACGTGAGGGATTATGATTTTGTTTGTGATTTTTTTCTGTTCTTTGTTTTCTGTGGGTTTGTAGATAATTCTCTTTGCTTTATGTATGGCTTTTTCTATTATGTGCTTGGGGTATTTTAACAAGATAAGTTGATTTCTGTTTGCTTCAAGTTCTTTGTTAAGAAAATCTGGGAAGCAAATTCTCAGGGCTCTAAGAAATAAGTTACTTGCTATACCAAGTTTAACTTAAATATCATGATAGCTGTAAAAATTTATGTATGAAAGTGAGAATGTCGCTTTCCTGAAGACAGTGAATTTGTAGTTGTTATTAGTTCTGATGATTAAGACATCTTAAAAGGGGATTTGGTTATTGTTTTCCCATTCTAATTTAAATGTTATGCTCAGGACCAAGGAATTTACTTACTTACACACACACACACACACACACAGACATATATATATATATATATATATATATATATATATATATATATATATATATATATATATATATATATAAATGTTCAACCAGAGATCCAAGCTTACTGCATCCTTTAAAGTATTGCTGAAACTGCAAAGGGCGAACATTATTCTCTTCAAAATATAACAGAGTTGCATGATCACTTAAAAGGTTCTGCATCACATTAGCCCCAGCTGTAAGCTGTGTCCCTATATCACTAACGCATAGTTCAGGGATTCCGTAATGATAACAATGCAGCAGAAAGGATCGCAGAAATTCCTTTACACTAAGATCATTACAGATTTTAAGATTCACAGCCCTACTCCAAGTACAAGCAATGCATAATAACCATACTTTTTGAGTTTCATTATTCTTCCTAACATTGAAAGGACCCATATGATCAATGAACACATTCGCAAATGGCATTGATGGTAGAGTAGACCTGGATTCCCTATATGAATTCCGACTTAGTTTGAAAGTTCTATTATTAAAACGCCTACAATGCACACATAGTTTTGATGCTTTTTGGATTGTTGAAAAATGCCTTGGGAAATGAAATTGTTGGCGAATTTCAGCCAGAACTGAATAACATCCTGAATGAAACAGATTGAAATGAACATCCAAAATAATTAGCTTCGTCAAAAATAGGGAAACCATTATTAGTACCAAACCATTTCCTAAATTTGCCTTTAACCCTAAGAATACCGTTTTCATCCATGAAATTATTAAGCTGAGTAATGAGGTTAGGAATGGCCTTCAGATTAAAACGATTCTTACTCTGAAAATAAGCAAAGAGATCTGGAAACCACCGCCTTTGCTCAGTTGAAATAACTCTTTTACTTGCTTCTGCAAAGAGATTATGGTTAGTGTCAGATGAGCGTTGATAACCTATACCCGCCTTAGCTTTCCAGTTTCTTATGCCTTTAGTATTCTACGATAAATCAAAATCAACTTTCGAAAGCTGGAATATTTGCAGGGATCAATAACATTCAGGAGATGCTGTTAGAGAAGAAAAGGTTGTTTGAGAAAGTTCTGCCACCGAAAGTGTACTAAAATTGGAAAGGCATCCTGAGTCTGCAACTGTCATGGGATTTGGAATAATACAGGACATGACCTGTTCTCCACAAAGGAGGTCATCCGACTTCTTATCAGGACCGACGAGAAAATTAGTTTTAAACAACTGCTTATGGGAGAGGCATCTAGTAACACAGTCGGCCGGATTGCCTTTTCCTGAAATGAAACGAAACCTTCTTGAAATCGTTGACAACTTTTGAATATTACCAATTCTATTCATTACGAAAGCTGAACACTTTTGCATTTTATCCAAGTTCTGGGATGAAGCATTAAGCCAGTGCAGTGAACAAAGAGAATCAGCATAGAGAACCATTTCCACAATATTAACAGGTTTCAAGCAGGAAGGTCCCGAGATATCTCTCTGCACTTCCACGAGAGTTTCGACACCCAAAACAATGGCATTTAACTCTAATGAAGGAATTGACTTATTCTTCAACTGAGTGTTAACCATACGGTTCTTGGCTTGAACAAAACTCACCTTACCAGATTCAGTGTGCTGCAAAAAAAAAAAAAAAAAAAAAAAAAAAAAAATACTGTACCATATAAGTCGTGACTAGCATCAGTATAAACCACAAGCTCATAACTACCATTCCTTGGTCCGACATACGGGAGGAGAAGCATTAGCTTGTTTGCATATATTCCCCCATTCACGTTGAAGCCCTGCTGGCAACAATGCATCCCAGCCTAGGCTTTTATTGCAATGAAGACTGTGCATAAACAAACGGCTTTTTTTAAAACAGGCATGTTAAAACCATATATATCAAATTGAGAACAAAGTGTGCCCAAAACAGCACGTTAAGTGCCTTGCCATCAAGGCAAATAGGCCTGGTAAATATTTCATCTCTCACTCTGTCCCATGTCAGACCAAACAACTTCGTTTTTTCAGGACTCTGAGTTTTCATGTCTTTATCTATCTTACTTTGTAAGGAAGTATCATTAGTGATTATCTGTTGGACCTCGAACTTGTAAGGAGCAAATATGCGACGCAGCTCTTTATAAGCCCATTCTAAAGACTCTGCCTTTTCAAATGTAATTGCACCATTATCCATGTAAATCAAGGTATACATTAACTTTAAGCCTGCCAAATCTTTCTCCCTCTCTTCTTTAAACAATAAAATATAATATAAGGAAAGCATTAATAAAAATGGGCTACAACACAACCCAAAAGTCAGCCTAACATTGCGATAAGCAACAACAGAAAAGTCCCCAGCTTTGACATTTCTATTCCAAAAGAACAGCAGCTTTGACTGATCAGATTCACTTAATGAAAGCATATTGAATGCTTTTTTCAAGTCGTATGTGAGCAATTTCTGACCGAACCTTGAATGAAGAAAAGCAGAGAAAAGCTTTTGGTTTAGTGTGGGACCTGGGTGCATATGTACATTGGTTGAGAGAGAGGCTGAGTTTCTTATTTTTCTCATTCTCTCTCAAATTGGACAAGAAGACTACTGACACTTGGTGGTCTCCCTCTCAGGCTTAAAATTTCCCATGTGGGGAAGGAAAGCGTAATCTGGATGCATGGCTTTATATTGTACAAGATCATGTATAGGTTTTATTATACCAGATGCTATCTGATCCTTAATAGTCTGACCCATTAAATGTAAATAACTAACATTATTTTTAAGCTTCCTAAAATTGGACTTCAAAATTACCTTTGCTAAATTTTCATTTTTCGAGAGTAAGTGTGACACCTCACCATTCCAAAGTAAAGGAACTCTAATCCTGCCATCTAATCCTCTGGATATATTATTAAAAGTATAATCAACCCTCCTTCCCCCATGTGAAGGGAAGTAAGGGAAAGAAGAAAAAGAAGGGGAAACGCTAGGGGGCAGCGTTCCCATCCAGCTGTCTTGGATAGGCAACCCCCACCCAAGATAGCTGGATGGGAACGCTGGCCCCTAGCATTTCCCCTTCTTTTTCTTCTTTCATGTCGAGGCCATGTCTCATCAACTCTCCGGTCCATCTCCAAACCTACATTGCTGGTTCGGCCAAGGATCTGGCACTGAAGGAAGAGGTGCACGCCATGCTGAGCAAAAGAGCTGTCCCTGGGTTCTGCAGTCAGCTCTTCTTTGTAGAGAGGTTGGATGCCAGTGATAGATCGCTTTCCTTTGAACCGATTCATTTGCCAGACGGCATGATGGAAACTTCATGCTTTCATTCTTTATGCTGAAGAATGTGTATTTTCAAATACCCATTCATCAATCCTCCAGAAAGTACCTTCGCTTTACCCTCGATGGAATGGTGTTCCAATTCAGGGCATTACTCTTCTTGCTCTCAGGTGTTCACGTGAGTGTTCACCCTTGTTCAGCTTCGCAGTTCCTATACAGGACAGGGATCGCCTTCTCGAGGTTTGACACGATCTGGGGACTATGATAAATTTCGAGAAGTCAGATCTCATTCCCAAGCAGAGGATAAAGTATCTGGGCATGCTGATCGACACGGTAGCAGCACAAGTTTTCCCTGCAGACTCGAGTATCGGCTAGTTCAGGAAGGCATCACAGCTGTTCCTGTCACGACAGGAGCAGCCAGCTCAGCAGTGGCAAGTCATGATCGGTCACCTGTCGTCGTTGGAGAAGCTGGTCCCTCTCATGCAGCTTCACCTTCGGTCTCTCCAGTGGAGACTGAATGAGTTTTGGTCACATCTTGAGACTCTGAATCCTTTCCCATTCCCCGGTTGAAGGAAATGAGAGATGATTTAGCTTGGTGGCTGGATTACAGGAACGTCTTAATAGGAGTGGCGTTGCACACTCCCCCTCCAGACATGCTTCTGGTCTCAGAGGCATTGTCTGAGGGTTTGGGCGCACTCCTGGAGGAGTAACTGACTGACTGCAGGAGTGTGAGATCTTCACGACAGGTACCTTCACATCAATGTTCCGGAACTCAAGGTGGCCTTTCTAGCCTTCCAGGAATTCCAGGATTGAGTGATGGGATGCTCTGTGGTGTTGATGAGTGACAACACTGACAACACTATAGTAGTGGCATATGTCAGCAAGCAGGGCAAGTCTCGTGTACCTCCTGCTGCACCAGTTGACAGTGCAGGCCGTGAACGAGTGGGCTGTAGCTCAATCTTTGGAGCTGTCGGTCAGACATTCCAGGCTAGAGGAATGTAGGGGCAGACAGGTTCAGCCTCCAGAATCAGGTGATAGGAACCGAGTGGTCTCTTCACATGGACATGGTGGAAAGTTTTTTGACCTGTGGGAGCCTCCAGGAGTAGACTTCTTTGCCATCCAGCACAACAGGCAACTTCAGGTCTTCTGTTCCATATTGTCAAACCAATGGGCTGCTTTAGAAGATAACCTCAAGGTGTAACGCCTTCCCCTGTTTCTGGATGATTTACAAGGTAATCAGCAGGGTGCTGATTACCCTGAATCTTTGGATGACTCTGGTGGCTCTCAAGTGACCTGCTAGCTCTTCTCTCTAAGGCAACAAGAGAGCTTCCCTCCTGGCACAACCTTCTATGTCAGCCATACATAGAACGGTACCACTTGGTAGTGCAGTCCTTGTGTCTTCATGGCTGGAGGTTATCCACCATTTCTTGTGAGTGAGAGGTGTTTCTTGCCGAGCAGCAACGAAAATGGCAGGATACCTGCATCAGTATACCAGGGAAAGTGGGCTGTCTTCTGTGGTTGGTGTTATGGACAGGGTCTCTCTCCGGTCAGAGCTTCTTTTCAGCAGGTCACGGACTTCTTAGTCTTTCTTCGCCAAGCGAAGCTCCTCTCTGTACCTGCAGTTAAAGGCTACAGGTCTGCCTTGGACCTAGTCTTGAAACTGAGGTGTGTGGATATCTCCTCCTCTATGGAGATATCTTTGCTTTGAGATGTCTTGCCCACCAAGAGGACTCATGCCCCCTGAGTGGGATGTAACTCTCATACTCCAAAGCCTGACTTGTCCTTCTTATGAGCCTCATTGAGAGTCATAAGACAATGATCCGACCCTCAAGACAGTCTTTTTGCTTTCCCTGGCATTAGCAAAGAGAGTAGAAGAACTTCATGGGCTTTCTTTCAATGTGAAACACTCGAGGGGAAGGAGATCGCTTACGCCTGATTTTGTCCCAGACTTTGTAGCAAAGACTAAGAACCCTTCGTTCCTTGAGACTAAGTTTGAGTCCTTTATGATCCAATTTCTTGAGGACTTCTCTATAGTAATGACCCTGACGAGATGCTGCTTTGTCCTGTTAGAGTGCTACAGTACTATCTGGAGAGAACTCGACATCTCCAGCCTGATTGTTGACGCCTCTTTGTTAGCACCAAGGTGACCAAGTAAAAAGTGTTCAAGAGCACTATTTCTTTCTGGCTTTGTGAAGTGATCAAGAAAGTGTACTCCTCTGTAGGAAAGAACGGCACCAGTACCTTTCGCCTGAGTGTTCACAAAGTCAGTGGTATTGGCCCCTCCCTCGCACTCTGCAACAGCCTGTTGGTTCCTCAGGTACTGAAAGCAGAGGTGTGGTCTAATCAGACCACTTTCACTGCTTCTTACCTTGGACACTTTTTCCTTGGGACCCGTGGTGGCTGCTCAACAAGGTGTGTAGTTTACCCAGCTTCTTTAAAAGGATAAGGTAAGGTTGTATCTCACCTTTTGTGATCGGTATGAATGAAAGTGTGAATGTGAGGGTGACTGGCTCTCTTCTTTCCTCTTTTCATTCCTCTCTTCCTTCATGCAGAGAGTCATGTCCATCACAAGCTGGAACTGAAGGCTTGTGCAGGTAAGATTACAGACAGTCCATGGTTATCAGCGAACCCTGTTAACCATCTTACGCCGAAGGGGTATAATAAAAATCGTCTCCCGTATGCTGAGGGGGTCTCGGAGTGAGCGCCGAAGTGGAAAAAATATTTTTTTCAAAAAATCACAGCGCGCTTAGTTTTCAAGATTGAGTTCATTTTAGGCTCCTTTTTTTGTCATTATCATATATATATAATGCGATATATGATAGCGCAAAAACAAAATTTCATATATAATTGTATTCAAATTGCGCTGTGAGCAAAACGGTTAATGCTAACAAGTTAGTTTTTTTTGTATTGTACGCTGAATTTCGATCATTTTGGTATATAACACATTGTAAAACAATCAAAGCAACACAGAGAAAATATTATCACAAAATGATGCATGAATTCGTAATGCGCAGACATAAAAAAATGTTTTTTTTCAAAAATTCACCATAAATCTAAATATTGTTCTAGAGACTTCCAATTTGTTTCAAAATTAAGATAAATGATTGAATATTACTATACTGTAAGGGTTTTAGCTTACAATTGCAGTTTTCGACCATTTCGGATGAGTTAAAGTTGACCAAATGTCAAATTTTTTATATATATATTTTTTTATGTGCAAATATTTCGAAAATGAGAAAAGCTACCTTCAATTATTTTTTTTGTATTCTACATGAAATTGTGCACATTTTCATATATAAAACTCTATGAAACGCCTAATATGAAATGGAGCAAATATAACGAGAAAGCGACGTACGCATTTCAGAGATTTGCGGCGGAGAATCCGCGAGCGTAGGGAAGGAAAGTTTTATTTTTAAATTCACCATAAATCTAAATATTGTGCTAGAGAATTCGAATTTATTTCAAAATGAAGATAAATGACTGAATATTACTAGACTGTAAGAGTTTTAGCTTACAATTGCGTTTTTTTACTATTTCGGTAGAGTCAAAGTTGACCGAACGTGGTTTTTTTCTATTTATCGTGATTTATATGCAAATATTTCAAAAATGAGAAAAGCTACAACCTTCAATCATATTTTGTTGTATTCTACATAAAATTGCGCACATTTTCATATATAAAACTTTATGTAACGGCTAATTTAAAATGGTGCAAACATTACGATAATCGCACGAAAAAATTTCTGATTTTTTTCGGACATAAGGAAAATATTTTTTTTTTCATAAATTCACCATAAATCGAAATATTGTGCTAGAGACTTCCAATTTGTTGCAAAATGAAGGCAAATGATTGAATATTACTAAAATATAAGAGTTTTAGCTTACAATTGCGTTTTTCGACCATTTCGGTAGAGTCAAAGTTGACCAAAGGTTGAAATTTTGGCACTTATTGTTATTTAAATAAAAATATTTCAAAACTCATGAAAGCTACAATCATGAGTATTTTTTTGTTGTATTCTACATGCAATTTCACACATTTTCATATATAATACTCCATGTAACGGCTAATTTAAAATGGTGTAAAAATTATGTCAAAGTGACAAGATAATTTCTGAGATGTGTTGCTGATACTTTTTAGTGCGATAAAAAAGAAATTCGCACTTGCGCGCCTGCGTAATGATTTTAAACAAAACAACGCCTTGATCCGTGAGCTCCCAGCATCCCCCAAGGTGCGTGATTCAAAAGTTTTCGGCTGGTAGCCTATAAGTATTTTTTTCCGCGAATTTAAAAAAACTTTTTTTTTATGTCGACGCTTAATACGTCCAATCGCCCCTGGGAGACAATTTATCTCGACGTTTAATACGTCCAATCAGCGTAAGAGGGTTAATGGCAATCCAGTTTTATGGCGCTTGTTTATCACGATAAAATTGGCAATTTATAGTGCCATAATTGGCTGAGTTTTGGTTAACAGCGCCACAACATACCTAAGAGGTACCATTAACCGGTTATCGGCGCCATTAACTGAAACTTGGCGCCATAAGAGGCATAAATTATTGTGTTTCGGTTAATGGCGGCTTTCACTTATCAGCACCGGGCTGAGAACGGAACCTGAGCTGATAACTGGGGACTGCCTGTATATGATAGAGTAACCTTTCTAGTATATTCTCTGATTAAATTATAGAAGCATATATATCCTACCCTTTTCCTAGCAAGGGGGAAAGGGGTCTGACATTAGACAAACTCAATTCTTGTATTTAGCTAAATGTCTGACAACAAGGTTTCTGCCCTCATGAATGAAATGTTCCAGAAGTCTGCTCATGATCTCGCAGTCTTCATACTCCAATCAATTGAACAGAGGCTGGGTCCCTTTCCTTGCTCTAACGACCAGGAAAGGAACCATATGTTGAGTGAACAACAATCTGTTCATAAAGGCTCACTCAGATTCCTTCCACCAATCAGTGAGGCTTCCTAATATAAAGGACCTAGGGTTTGTACATTGTGTAGGAACAAGCCACAATTTTTAGAATTAAATTTTATTTTTCCTAACTATTCAAACCTGAGGTCCTTTACATATAGGCCCACCTCATGCCACCCCTCTATCTGCTGCCTGGGCCTAAAGCAAAGTGAAATATTTACGTCCAGTTGGGCAGAAATCCGGACTCGTAGACAGTAGTTACTGCCCAATCATTTGTTTGAAACTTCAACAGCCATTTTCCAGCCTATGCTAAAATTAATTCCTAATGTAAAGGACCTCAGATTTGTATAGTTTGGAAAACTAAAATTTTCTTTTAAAAGTTGTGATAAACTGAAACTCAGGAAAGACTTTTGGGCCTCCCAATAGTTTCCAGTTTTGAATTTGAGACGTATAGTGGTATTGTTTGGCAACAAAACCACAGGTTAGGTATTATCACCAACCAGAGGATTGCTTTAACTCTTATTTCGTTAACATGCAGGTGCTCAAGTGTAGCTGTTGGACACTCAATAGCTCTATAAGATGAATGCATTCGAAGGGGGAATGTACTACCAGGCAATTCAGCTTATGGAGTCGAGTGAAGAGTAGAGCACTACCTTCTCACTGAGATATTGTTCATCTCAGTATTGTTTCTCTAAGTTGAAGGTTAACTTCTAATTAGAATCTCTCTGCGTGGCCATCACAGACATTTATCTGGTTGGTTTTGGAATCTCACTAATGGTTCCTCGTTTTGTGCTAATCATTTACCATTGCGAGAATCATCAAACAGATTATGTCTCATTAGATTCATCATCATCTTTCTGTTTACCCTATGGTATAACAGAAGTCTCTTAATTCTCCTGCTTCGTCGCAATTGATATTCCACAGCAATGATTCATAATGATTTTTCAGACAAGCACAGCAGTTTTTTGTCTTCTATGTATTTGTTTCTAATTCGTAAAATGTTTAACTACAAGTTGTTAAACCCGAATTGGAGTGAATGTTAATATCTTGCCTACCCCGATAGCTCTGCTTCCAGAGTAAAGAGAAGGGTTCCTCTCTATACCAACCCTCGCAGTGACAAGAAGCAATTCTGCAAGCAGTTTGTTGACATTGCTAAAGACTTCCAGCCTTCATTGCAACAGGAATCAGAGAACCATCCATACCTTAGGATGTTATTTCTTTCTCTGTCTAAATGTGTTGTCTTCATCTTCCATTTTATATGGGCTTCATGTTTGAGACACACTCAGTGTATGGAGTGTTTTTGGCCTACTTTTAAATAAAGCTGAGGATATAAGAAGAGCCTCTTCCTCCTTAGTTTTCAGGGTTTTTTTATATTTATACCAGGTTTCCTATCGAACTATGGGAGGCGTAAACGATCTTTGCTTCATATCATATTTTTTATGTAAGTTTAGAAAATGTCAAAATTTGTCAATACCTCGAGACCATTTTTACTGACTGGCATGGCATTGCAAAGGGAGGCATAAGATGTTCTCCTAATATCACTTCTCCTTTTCAGTAAGGTGTTGAGTTTGAAGAGCCAGGGTGTAGAGTGTACCTGGAGCACCCATCAATCTCAGTGTGTGGGTTATGACTTTATTTCAGTGTAGGTGTCAGTGTTTCCTGGTGGTTTTATTTCAGTGCTGCACCCAGGGCAAAGGTGGGCACCTATCATACTATGCTAACCATAGGAGCATTCCCCTTGCTGCAAAGTTCCCCCTTATGAGGTGACCCTTGTACTACCCAACAAATTTCCACTATTAGTTAAGATGACTACCAACTAGAGGCATTATATTATATATATATATATATATATATATATATATATATATATATATAGATATAGATAAATACATAATACATATATATATATATAATATTATATAAATTAATAGATATATATATATATATATATATATATATATATATGTATATATAGATATCTATATCTATATATATATATAATATATAATATATATATATATAGATATAGATATATCATATATACATATATATATATATATATATATATATATAATATAT
This sequence comes from Macrobrachium nipponense, assembly GCF_015104395.2. Taxonomy (NCBI): domain Eukaryota; kingdom Metazoa; phylum Arthropoda; class Malacostraca; order Decapoda; family Palaemonidae; genus Macrobrachium; species Macrobrachium nipponense. Next base: position 20,255,949 of record NC_087222.1, read on the forward strand.
ATATATATATTTTCAAAATAATAAATGAAAAATCCCACTGGGAAAATCGTATTACAGCTAGTCAAAGCAAAAGCACAAATTTTATATGAATACACTGTCTCGCCCTGACATTAAAGGGCAAAAATATGAAATATATAATAAGGGTGTAGCAAACCCTTGCTCCCAACCTTTAACACAAAGTGTATTTGTATAGTAATTACAATTCAATTAATTGGCTGTGTCTTCAGCTCACCTGCTTTTTCTGGAGTGGGAAGTGAGACACTATCCCTGGAATATTGTGTTTCGGGAGGCCCCTTGAATTCAAACCAAGGTTTGTTATCTTGTCTCTGGTTCCAAGGGCGTGGCTCATGGAAATGGGGCTGTGTCTGGTACTCTTGTACGTGTCTCTCCATGTGTACAACCTCCAATGGGGGGGTCGTACACACAGTCAGTGATGGGTAGTCTTCTCTCCACCATGACAGTGGTGCAGGGCGAGAAAAGGGACTGAACTGCTTTGGTGGCTCAGACCCACCTGTGAAAGCCAGGAATGGGTGTTATTCTTCAAGTGCCAAGATTGATGTCACTGTCCCTTGGGACAAATCATCTGAAGGAGAGATAGGAAGAGGTTCTCTGTTTAGTCCTCTTTTTGAGGTTCAGTCTCGGAGAAAGATAGATGCGTAGCAAGACGTGGCAAGTTCTTGCCAGCTTTTACTGCATTTAACTCCGCGCAACTTTCGCTCACGTTTGACCAAACAAAATTATTGTAGGGAATGACAGAATTCAGAGAAGTGCGGTCAAGAACAGTCAATCCTCCTCTGTTTTCCCTCTACTTTCTACTATTATTTTTGGTTTCAGTCTTAGGATATTACCGAACATACGTCAATCTGTTCAGGAGAGATAGCACCGAGATGTTGAAGAATGCCTCTCCAGTGCTACTTTTTTGGGAAAAACCAGTTGGGCTTGAATAGTCATGTTCGGTGTCCTGGTTATCACCAAATAGAAGTCTCCCTTCGGGACAGCTTCACCTTCACTCTCTTCATTAGAGAATGAAAGAGGTCTGCTTCCAGTCCTTATTCTTGTCATTCGAATGAAGAAGAATTCGGCTGGTGCTCGATTTACAGGAACCTACGAATATACTAGTATGTTCTCCTTGCGACATGAGTATGTTATCAGTTGCACTGTCCGAGTAATAGGCGCATTTTGTAAGTTAATTCTTCGGTATGACCTGAGACGAATAGTACCTTCTCCTAATTAACCTGAAACTCAGGACAGCCTTTCAGGCATCCCAAGAGTTTCTGATTTAGACTCATTATCATCTTTCTATTTACACACAGTATAACACTGGCCACTGCGATGACGTAGAATGATTTTCTTCAGATAATTTGAGTCTTTTCTTCTAATATGTATTTTCTAATTTGTGAGGTGTTCAATTATTCTTTCTTCATGCCAAATTGAAATTGAATAACGGAAGACTTCGCCTGTTTCCTGCCTGACTAACCCTGCTTCCAGAGTAGATAGAAAAGTTCCTCCATGATCCAACCCACAAAATGCAGTTCTTCAGGCAGTACAATCCCTGTGTTTTCATTACTAAAAGACTCTCCACCTTCATTGCAAGCACCAACTTTCTCACCGATCAGCAATGAAATAATGGAATAACTTTTTCAGTCCTCAGTAAAACACAGGGATTAGAGCTGTCTTCACTGGTTGATGTCATCGATGGGACTTTTTCTATGATAAGAATCCTGAGAGTTCACTTCTCTCCGATTCAACTGTAAAGACGTAGGTCCACATTCACTTAGTCATTCACTAAGTAGTAATGTTTCCTCATACGTTGAGATTCAATTACTGATGAAACTCTGTCTTACCTTCACAGGGTCCTCAGTCTATAGAAAGCATTTAATTGCATCTAATGTGCACATACCTTATGAGAATCATCATCTCATCTCTCGACACCATTGGCAAAGAAGATAGACGATTTACATGGTTCGTTATCAGCTTCACCCTTCAAAATGCGGGTCATGTCATGACTACGTCTCGGATGGGTCAATCAGTCATCATCTGTTGACGAGTCCAACTCCTTTGAAGGATTGAAACCCTTTACTGAGTGTTGATACCTTTATCCACTGCTGACTTCCAATGCAGAAGTGTCTTCCTCCGAGTCCTATGGGATCATGAGAAACTACTCTGGAGTTTAATACATCCACTGTATGCTCTCTCAGAGAGCAAGCAGCGCCAGTGGCTTGGTACTTCTCATCACTGTGAAGAATATGTCGGACCAGATGAAAGATGCGGTTTCATTACAACCACATTTATATCTTTCTTCCTTTGGGTCTCCCCACAGGTTATTGGAACCTCTTTTCTTTGGACCAGTGGTGGATGCTCACAAGTTGTGTTTGCTTTCCTGGCTCCTTCAAGAGGACAAGTTTCATTTCGCCTATGGTGTGTGGTTCTAGAGGTAAGAAGAATGTGAGAGGGACTGACCTCCCCACCTTCCCCTCCTTGTCCTTCTATTCCTCTTCCTTCAATTTGAGGATAGGACTCAAACTTACACTTGATGGTCAGGGGGTTGATGCAGTAAGCTTGCAGATCTAGTTTCCTTGTATTTTTCTTATCATAATCTAGAAAAGGAGACTGGCAATAATGCAAACCCTTCCCAGAACTTTGCATTAATGCCTCCAACTTTGAATATTCTTCCCAACCCTTTTTCGGATGAGTTACGATTCCTCACTCATTTCGAAAAGGCCCAGAAGTCTGACTCTTAATCATGCAGCAACTATACACTGAGTGGCAGGGCACTCCTCGCTCTTATGACCAGGAGGAATAGCCTAGGAATGCTGAACTCCATTCAGTTCTGGAGGCTCACTCATATTCCTCCCACCAATTAGTGTCTTCCCAATGTAATGGACCGAGGCTTTGTATATCATGTAGGAACAAATCATAGTTTTGAACGTAATTGTAGTTTTAACTAACTATACAAACCTGAGGTCTTTTACATTAATGCCCACCTTATGCCACCCCTCAATCTGAATCCTGGGCCGAAAGGCAAAAAGGAGTGTTTACATCCGGGGAGGTTGGTCTTGTTTAAGAATTTAATGGCCGTATTCCAGCCTACGATGGATGTAATTCCTAATGTAAAGGACCTCAGGTTTGTAGAGCTGGGAAAAATACAATTTACTTCAAGAAATTGTGATATTGGGACGTCTGTTGGTTCCCTGCAAAAATTATCTTACCAACCAGTGGTAATAACGCAAAAAAATAAACAAAGCTTATTCTCCCTGCTGCTTAAAAACCCACCTTCTACGTGGGAAAGAAACAATGCTCATACAAACAACCAAATGGCTTTTTTAGGCCCGTGCTAAAGTACAATCTGAGTGGTTGGCTCGAGTTCCTTTCTGGGCAAGAAAGCGCCATGCCATGAATGGCAGGCGGATGGTTAGGCCGCCCACAGGTTGGGGGTTGCTTGTTTTAGTCTCTTCGCTTTTGCGAAAGACTGTTTGTTTCTCCTTACGACTGTCATTCGTAAGTATTTCTGGTTCCTTCCGTCTCCTATGTGATATCTTAGTAGAGTGGTTCTTCTTAAACTAAAGGAGAGGATTCAAACAGATAAGTTGAAAAAGGTATAACAACTTTATTCTGTAACTCCATAATAAGAGAGACAGTTCGGTCGGGAGACTGATATGTTTGATCGCTGGTAAAGAACTGCACTTCTAAAGCATCACGTCGATAGCGAAACATTAGCTATCTCAGCGATTCATATAAAAACATACGTAGTCCGCCGGCTCGGAAGTTACAAGTTTCCGGCGTAGGTTAACAGGTCAACCGCTTCCCATGGAAGTTGTTGTGCAAAGTTATCAGTAATGCAAAACGATGACAGATCTAAACAGATTTAAACCAGGCTACTGCAGACAGCGCATAACGTAATCTAGATCTGCATTGGTCACGTAGGACCCTCCTAATGCCATGACCTCAGGTCATGGGTTTTTATTTACAGATTCTGTAATTCAAAAATGTATTTATTACATTAGGCTCGGTCAGCTACCATTCAAGCCTTGAATAACAAAAGTTACTTTAAACATTGTTTCTTAGGAGCGTGCTCGTAACATATGTTTAGGTATAAACATAATAAGTGATTAAATGCATAAAAAGGTTCTGTTACATACCCTTTTTGACATACTCATAAACAAAGATAAATGCATGGAAAATCTAGATCCATGTTTGGTAATAATAATAATTAGGTACCCAAAAATAATAAAAAGGTAAAAATCAAAAGATTAACAGTAACATGATTAATATGATAATAGGTAACCTGATTAAGAATAGTGGTTACTGATAGATTATGGTAATAGGTAACCTGATTAAGAATAGTGGTTACTGACAGATTATAACATGATCATGGATAATTGTTAAAGAGTACTTGTCACTCTTTGTAATAGGTAAATATAATGGTACAGATTAATATATAGGGCTGGTATATTTTATTAGGTGCCCGAAAAATACCTTTAGGAGTACATTAATGTATAAGATTGGGCTATAATATTTTATTAGGTGCCCGAGAGATACTTTAACTGTTCAAATGCAAAGGCGTGAGTCTTTCTTGTCCTACATTTTTGCCAGCATACAGACCGCTTTTCACACACAACACAATTCCAGACAATTTCCCTAGGCACAGAAACGAAAATGGCCAGTTCAGGCGGCCTAACTCAAACGACTTGAGTTTAACGGGTACGTCATCTGGACGGGTACAATACGTTTCCTTGGAGATCCTTCTGTGTACGCCTCAGCCTACGCCAAGCAAAGATGTTTGATGGCGATAACATTAAGGCCGTCACGCTGAACACGGCCAGCAGAATGTAGTAACGAAGATTTTCTCCACCTGCATAAGTCGGTGACGCGTGGTTCATCTCAGCCAGTTGCGTCAAACGATGAGCCACCCGCGCGTTGTATGGGAGAGGTAGTGATGGGATAATTGTAGACGCCCAAGTATAGTTCGCAAAATACGCCTTCTCACGTATTATCATGTGACCCCTCTGACGGTGTAGTTTTGTAGATGTCCCCGTACAACCATCAGCTGCTACAAAGATTGGGGAATGGGCGGTGGTCCCATCCGGGCATACGACGTGGAAACCGGCTTTGTCGTAACGGATCCAGGAGCCATTATTCATTCTGTAATTGAATTTATTACTGTAAAAGGGATAAAGTTTCCCCAGACAACCTTTGCTTGTATGAGAGAGAGAGCCGTTTAGCACTATGCCTAACTCACATGAATCCGTTGATATAGGATAGAATTCAAAAGAGTCAGCTGTACAAATTTTATTATTCATGGCTTCTGAACAGTGAGTGAGTTTATCTAAGTCTTTAATGACTGTAAATGATTTCCTATCAGAAGAAATCAGAACATGCTCCGTCAAATTGGATATTACTGGACTGAGTTATTCGTCATGAAAGTAGGAAACGGTGCTATTTTGTATGATTGCCAAGCATCGGAAGAATCAAAAGGTATAGTGATCATAATCCTATAATTTCAACGCTGACTGATATTAGGCTATAATAGAACTCTACTTTATGGGCGTCTAATAAAGGAATATAACCTAGTTTCTCATGTCCGTTTTCCAAGTTAACGTCAGATCTTTTATAGGCATGAGGTGTGGAGATAACACACCCTTTGTCGCTAACGTAATAGCTTCTACATAATCTTTTGATTTCTCAATAAAATGTGATATTTTCACACGGATATGATCTATTTTCGAACTATAGTAAGCTAACGTAGCCAGCAAATGTTGAACTTCCATAACTTGATCGATATTATTTGAATGTTTGTTTACTATACTCATTATTTGATTGATTGAAGATAACTGACTGCGAAGTTCAGACAAAGCTAATTCGGTTTTGTGTTGCAAAAACTCAATTCTTTTATTTTGATTATTTATCTTAAGGCGATTTGAAATTCCTAAGCCTAGATTCGCAACAGATCTAAGATGTTAGTCCAGCCAGAATAAGAGGGTTGCGGCGTTCGAGATTATTGTTGCCACACAGACCACATCAGCAAGTCATGAGCAAGTTCCTCTGCCTCGGCGGTTTTATTTTTGTATGTCATAAGACAACATTTCCGCGACGCTTAGGGTTTGAGCTAGCGAAATCTCTGAGTTAGCATTCTTTAAGTTAAGGACGTCATCTTCAGGCAAAAATATGGCCTGCATATCCACTTCTATGACTATATTACTTGACACTATGAAAATGTCGTCTGTTCTCTCGATAACGAGCCATGATTAAATTCTATTTATTTCGTCTTAGCGCTCTTTCCATACAACAAAGATGTCTGAACACACAATATCACTCCTAACAATAACAGATTCATTTTTGAAAACCTGCAATGAGTAAAATATATGTAATAACTCGTGTAAAAGAATAGGTTTACATACAAATATGATTAATATATATATATTTAAATTATTATACAAGTTTCTAAATACAACCATTTTTTTCCCTCACTCCATCTACCTTTCTTTAGATTCTGATATGTGCCAATGGAACTATTCTCACATCAGTGGGTTTGGATACATTTTTTGAACCCTAAATCTATTGGCCATTAATATTTCTAAAAATGTTAAACGGGCCTTCAAACTTAGGTGTCATAATTTAAACCTTTACGTACGTATACTTGTATGTATACCTGATCGCCCACGGCATATGTTCTAGTTTGGCTTAGCTATTTTATCATGATTTCTTTTCATTATTATTTGTGCTTCTTCTAGATTCTTACGAAGTATATTATATCGACTTATGCTTGCATCCATAACATCCTTTAGAGGATTTGATAAATTAGTTTGTAGGGCGTTACGTACATGAAAAGGTGTGTTCTAGCTGGGATACGTACAGTGCCTCGTGCGGTGTCATTTTAATAGACATGATACGAGTGATTAAGTGTGCTTAGTACCGCAGGTATGGCAATGTCCCAGTTGGGGTCTGCCCCCCTAAGGTGACCCTTAAAATGTTTAAAACCTTACGATTGCCCTTTCCACTAGCCCATTAGACTCTGGGTGATAGATCATGGTATTGATTTTCTTTATGCAAAGGAATTCGCACAAGGAGTTAAGGAAATGATTATTGAACTCCCCGCCCGAGTCTGATATAATGGTGTGTGGAATTCCATGTTTACAAATGTAGCACTCATAAAACTTTCTTGCGCACTCGACTGCGGTTTTTGTTTTAAGCGCTATCAGTTCTGTATATCGAGTCAAAGCATCTATGATACTAGGAGGTGTCTTATTTCCTCTGCCTGACTCGTAAAACTCCTGTTAAAAATAAAATCTAAGTGTACTCTTTCAAAGGTTGATTTGGCACGGGGTAAGCCCCTAGTCTGACTGGTGTCTTTTTTTTTCGTGTGCCCTTTGTATTCTTGACAAGTGCGACAATTTGCTATGTGCTTTTTTATATCTGTAAGCATCGTATGCCAATAAAATAAGGATTTGCTTTCTGTGACATTAGGGAATAACCCGGGTGTCCATGCAGTGGATTTTCATGCAACCATTTTTAAGACAGTGGGTATGAGTGTGATAGGTACCACCACCTGGTTGTTATTCAACTGTGGTGTGTTGCGGGTTTTCCTCGTCACGGATCTACACAGGATATTATCTTTGATGATATAACTTGCTGCTTATACTTTATATATTCCTTTTCCTTCGGATTTCCGTTTAACGCAATGATGATTTTTCTATTTGCGGATCTTTTCTTTGTTCCGTCTGTAATAGTCAGCACTCCACCCAGCCAGATCTTCCTGTTCAGATATAGTTTTTTTAACAATGGGCGTGGAGGTTGAGATATCTATTAATTCAGCTAATGGCTCGGTACAAGATGAAGAGGGGTTGCGTGATAATGCGTCAGCAAGATATTTGCTTCCCAGGTAAATACCCGATCCTTACGCCAAAGTCCTGGATGATCATGTGCCACCGAGTTCGCTTAGGGCTGTGACTAAAGGCTTTAAAGAAGTCGGTTAGGGGCTTATGATCAGTGAGAACCTTGACGGGATAACCGTATATTATAAATTTAAAATGCACGAGTGAATTAACAATAGCGAGCCCTTCCTTGTCTATTACTGCATATTTACTTTCGGAAGGTCTCAGTTTACGTGAATAAAAAGCTATAGGGAAAAACTGTTTATCATATTGTTGAAGCAATACCCCACCTACTCCTAGGTCTGAGGCGTCTGTTGCTATGAAGAATTCCTTACTGAAGTCAGGAAATTTCAAGATAGGAGAACTACACAGTTCATCTTTCAATTTATCGAACGCCTGTTGATGAATTTCAGACCATATGAAATCTACGCCCTTTTTTATAAGATCAGTTAGGGGAGCGGCTATGATGGAGTAGTTCCTAATGAACCTCCTATAGTATCCGCTACACCCTAAAAAATTGCTGTATTCCCTTGACGTTAGTAGGTATCGGAAAGTTACGGATAGCCAATACCTTATCATGGACTACTTTAAGACCTTCACTAGAAACCGTGAAATCTAAATAGACTAGTTCTGTTTTAAAAATTCACACTTACTTATCTTTACCCTTAAATTATGCTGCCTTAGTCTTTGTAGCACTAACTTTAATTTACGTAGATGTTCTTCTAATGTATTAGAAAAGATTACTAGGTCGTCCATGTAGGCATGAGGATATCTCCTATAACAAGTCTCCAATCACAATGTTTATCATTCTAGTAAAAGTTATGGGAGCACAAACGTAAACCAAAAGGCATACGCAAAAATTCATAATGTCCCCAGGCTGGTGCTGAAGGCAGTATATGGGATACTTCTCTTGTTGCAACGGAATCTGATGAAATCCTTTTAGTAGGTCCAAGCTGGAAATAAATGTTGTGTTTTTTCTGGACCTAGTAAAGATAGGATATCATCAGTACATGGTACTGGGAATCGGTCAGGGATTGTTTCTTCATTTAAACGACGAAAATCGACGCATATCCGCCAAGTTCGATCTTTTTTCGGTACTACTATTAACGGAAAATTATAAGGGCTGTTGATTTCCTAATGACTCCTTCTTTTAGCATTTTACCTACTCCTCTGTTATCTCATTCTGAAAATTCATAGGAAGTCGGTACGAAGGTACATAGATTACTTTCTGTTTGTCTTTGAGCCTTATTTGATGCTCGATGACATCCGTTTTTCCTAAGGTTCCATCCGTAGTGGAAAAAACATCATGATATTCAGTTAAAAGATTCAAAAATTCTGCTGAATTTCTTCTTCTTGAATGTCCTTATTGATTTTGTTCTTTATAGATTGCAAAAGGGATTCATCCGCAACTGATTGAGCGTGATTTATCTCAGCTACGGTAAGAATGCGATGTTTATAACTTCCGCATCCAAGATATGTCGATTTTTGTGGATTACTAAAGTGGTATTCAAATGATTACAGACTCGATGTGACATTGTTGTTGTGAGCCGACTGTATAAATGGCTTGTGTGACGGATAATCCGTGTGTTTTCAGAGTTTCGGAAAGGATTAACGTTTCAGATCCTGGCAAGGTTTTCTTTACACGCACTAATATGTTCGAAGTTACGTTCGGCTCGAGAGTTTGCGTGCAAGCTGATATTACGGGCGAGCGAGAGTTCTGTTGGGTTGCATGTATTATTTCTTGGTTCATGAGACAGGTGATTGGTTCTTCAATGTAAGTGACTACTCTGTCTTTCTCTTTATTATCTAAAACTGATTTTAGGGTATTAGAAGACTTATAGAATTTTCCTTTTGATATCATGCCGTGTTTTGCAGGTGCTAAGATAATATTTTGAGTGCCCATAGACGGATATACCGATAATTACTGCGGTGATACATATTAATGTTTTGTACAACGATAAAGGTATCGGAAAACGTGCGCTTACCGACCTTGTACTGAACATGAGTTACTCCTACCACATTTAATTCATTATTTCCTATGCCTGAGCGCCTTATTCCGGACTTCTCTATAGGGAAGTTTGAAAGAGTAAATGATGAGTCCTTAAATCCATGATATTACGTGGACTACCAGAATCAAAGAACAAAGTGAATGACTTATGGTCCAAATTTACTGCATGTAAGGTGTGGTCGTAACTCGTCTTGACTATAATTGCATGAATTTGTTGCAATCTACGGGAACCTGCACAGATTTTTTGGATTCGGCCGTGAGTTTCATAGGAAAATCAATTGCCTCACAATGATCTGATAAACTGATTAAACTGATTATGATACAAAAGATGTTGATATTGATGACCCAACATCGCCCTCTCCCCCCTGGAGCGAACTACGTGGTTATTTGCTTTGTTTAGCACACCGGGCCTTGAAAATTCGCATGACCTTGCAAGTTCTGGCTAGACGGCCAGGAACAAAGGTACCTGAAGCACGATTTGTTTGTTTCTGCTGTTGTGCAGCATTGCCGTTTGCTTGTTTCTTTTTATAGTACTGAGGACCCTTCTTTTTATTTGCACTGGCAACTGGTTGCGTGTTTGTAGGATGCTGCTGTTGATTCCTCGAGTAGCAACGATTATATGAATGAGTGGAACTATTATGTATTGAACAAAAACGCGTCCGACAGTCCGAAATCATGTGACCTGGTCGTTTACAGTTATAACAAACCAACCCTGCAACTTGATTATTATTATGTACCACGTTTACTTGTTGTGGCTTATCCTCATTTTTTGCAAAAACTTGAATGAGCGAAGGATCTCAGGTCGGTACATTTAGACATGTGTTTTTGATTTGTTTATACACATCTAATTCCGTACTGCTGGGCTGCAATTTTTGTCAAAACACCGCACTAAAGCTTCAGGCAACATTGCAGTAATACTCGTAAGGTAAATTAAACGGATAAAATCTTTCACAGCGATTCTGGCACTCGTAACCCACCCGGAGTTACTTAAACTAACTTGATATTCATTTTAGCTGGTCGGCAATTAGCGCCGCCCCGCTCGACAACATTAAGCTGAGTCATGGAGGCTTGGTTAAGGATATTTCTCAATGCCAATACTACATCTAAAGCCTCTTCACCCCCATACACGGCACGTAATCTGATTTTGAACTCGTCCCATGTAGTCGCCTCTTGGAAAGAAACACCCCTTAGATAAGCAATTGCGTCTCCTTTAGCAAAGTCTATGAAGCTTTTGGCCTCCTGTAATTGTACTGCTGGGTCTGTGATGCTTTTTGCATTTAAATGAGATCTACAGATGAGATCCATGCCTCAACATTTTGAGGCAGGAACCCATTGACCCGACCTTGAAAAGGGACAATTTTCTGACCCTCGCGCTCACGAGAGTCACCACATTGGGGTTGCCAGCCGGAGTAGTTGCCATGTTCACTTTTACTTTTTTTCTTATCACTTCTATTCCTTGCGGTCCTATCAAAATATCTATAAGAGTACACTCGACCACTACGTAAACGCATATGCAATATACTGTATAAATGTGTTATAGTAATAGGAAAATCCCCCAAAAGATACAAAAATACAGATAATTTGATAAAAACTATTATACGGAGAATTCCTGCAGAAACGATTAGCAACAACGAGAAGAAAAAAAAATAATCTGCGGGCGAGAACGCGTAGTTGAAGATTGATTCTGTAATGAAGGAAGATTAAGATGGCGAACACTCACCCCAGAATACTGGACGATCAACTCCTGATGAACAACACTTCACTGAGGAAAAAAACCTGAATAGATAAAATGGTACTTAGCTCAGGATTATAATTGCTGAAGGATTGTTGACATGGGATGACGTCACAGTTCCTGTCGTCTTCGCGTCGGAAGTCGTGATGACGTCACGGTCCTCCTCTCTGGCTCACGTTGCATGAAGAAGTCCAAGATGATGACGTCACAGCCTCCTTCCTCGCATGGTTTTTCCTCTTGCCCTACTCTTTGCGTCCTTGCTAGTGATCGCGCGTTGTTTCCTTGTGTTTCCTTTATGTGTTTTCTTCTTTCGTTGGTGTTCGATGTTGCTCTCGTCCGGTGTTGATTCTCGGAGATAAGTGACAACAGTCACTCAAACGTCGATGTTGATGCTTGTATTTTTTCTTCTCGATGAAGGACATATCTTCGTCTTCATAAAATGTTGCGTTGATGAAGATCCCGTTTCCTCTGTTTAGTATTGATTTTGTAGGTGGAAGTTGGTTATTGTAGTTCTTCGGTCGGTCCTGATATGGGTCTTGTTAATCTTATTCTTCTTCTAAAGCTGCCACCAATTTTAGTCTCTTCGCTTTTGCGAAAGACTGTTTGTTTCTCCTTACGACTGTCATTCGTAAGTATTTCTGGTTCCTTCCGTCTCCTATGTGATATCTTAGTAGAGTGGTTCTTCTTAAACTAAAGGAGAGGATTCAAAACAGATAAGTTGAAAAAAGGTATAACAACTTTATTCTGTAACTCCATAATAAGAGAGACAGTTCGGTCGGGAGACCGATATGTTTGATCGCTGGTAAAGAACTGCACTTCTAAAGCATCATGTCGATAGCGAAACATTAGCTATCTCAGCGATTCATATAAAAACATACGTAGTCCGCCGGCTCGGAAGTTACAAGTTTCCGGCGTAGGTTAACAGGTCAACCGCTTCCCATGGAAGTTGTTGTGCAAAGTTATCAGTAATGCAAAACGATGACAGATCTAAACAGATTTAAACCAGGCTACTGCAGACAGCGCATAGCATAATCTAGATCTGCATTGGTCACGTAGGACCCTCCTAATGCCATGACCTCAGGTCATGGGTTTTTATTTTACAGATTCTGTAATTCAAAAATGATATTTATTACACTTGTACCTATTCTTTCTCTACCTCACTGTTGTAAAATGTTATCACTTCATTTCTTGATTTACTACAGATCTATTTACTTTTATCTTATGGTACTACAAAACTGAATATTTTTTCTTGGATGCTACTGAATTTCTTTAAGCAAAATTCTTCCAACTTGGGTAACAGGTTTCTGTATCTGACTCTAGGAGGTAATTTTCCTATAGGGGTACAGCTTGCCTAATTTCCTACTATCTACCACATGGTAACCGTGAAAGAGAGAAGAGAGAGAGAGAGAGAGAGAGAGAGAGAGAGAGAGAGAGAGAGAGAGAGAGAGGCAAGCTTGGGAAAAAAATCCTCTGCCCACACCTAGCTAATTGCAACTTCCATCACTAATACAGAACTTTTTAACCCATGATAGACTATGCAAACGGACCCTGTCACTGACTCTCTTGGACAAATTACTCTTCTTATATCTACCTGATGCTGTTATGTAGTAGCAATGAAAAAACAAGCTAAGTGTCAGTTTATTTGTCTCTGTCTCTTAGGCTAAATATTGGCATGCAGTTCCCTAAAGATTTTTCTACCTCTAACTAAAAGAAAGATGGCAGCCACAATTTTGTTTTACCCCTAACAATAGATACAGTAGTACCTCAGACTTCAAGCTTAATCTGCTCCAGAAGGCTGTTTGAAATACAATATGTTCGGAATATATGAAACAAATATCCCCTTAAGAAAAAAGGGGGATCAGGATAATTCGTTCCAGTCAACCCAAAAAGTCCCCCCTTTCAAATTTTTTTTTCCATTATTAATGTGTTCAAAAGTAAATTTAAGAGTGAATTTCTGTACTTGACTGGCCCGTATTGAATCATCCAGTTCTGACAAATTAACCAGTTTTGATGTAACATCTTTATTTACCAAGGTTCCAATTGATGACTTACCTCCTTTGTATAAAAAAAAATTGTAAGTTCACTTTTACTGGTAATTTTTATGAACGAATATTTGATATGGTTATGGGTAACCCTCTTTCGCCACTTTTGTCTAATATTTACATGGAGTTCTTTGAGTCTAGATTTATTCCAAGAAATTTATTCTTTGATTATCTTGTACCATCTATAAAAGTCTTTATAGAATATATAGAAAATAATTGTATACCGTTTTTGGATGCCTTAATTGTTAGAAATAACACCAGTTTTTGTTTTAAAGTATATAGGAAACCCACAAATAGTTTGTCATATATCCATTTTTACTCAAACCTTGCTAAAAAAATTAGTGTCAATATTTTCTAATCTGTATATTAGAACTCACAGAATTTGTAGTCCTGGTTTTTTGGAAGATGAGTTTAAAATTATTGATAAAATAGGAAATTCATCATGTTATCCCCATATTTTTTGGAACTTTGTAAAAATAAAGCAAAAAAGACATATTACAATCGAACTAGTGGTAACAAAGAACTTAAGAATATTCTCTATGCACCATTTCATCCTAAGTTCATTCCTGCTGTACTCATTTTAAAAACTATTGATATTAACTTAACATTGTAATATAATAACATTTTGAGAAATAAACGAATTAAGAATAGCCTGCCAAATTCAAACAATATTGTATACAGTATTCCTTTTAAAGAATGTAATAAAATTCATATATGGCAAACATAGTAAGATCTAAAGGCAAGATGCACTCTTTCAGCACATATATGCAATATCAAGAGGCTCAATGATAATGGCATTGCGAATCATTGGCTTAAGACAGGCCATGTTTTTAACTGGGATAATTCCTCAATAATCTGCAGGGTCAAAGATCAATGTCAAAGGAATCTGTTGGAGTCCGTTTTTTATTGAAGCCACGTCAACAACGAATGGAAATCTCCATCCTGGATTGTCCCTTTATCCTCTTTCCTTGTCTCTTCTGCTTAAAGAACGCACCACCCAGAATAACAAACTGTAACCCGCCCCCATTTCTGTTTTTTGTATTTAAACTTCTGTCCTTTTTTTTTAGATTTAGTATGAACTTGAAAATGTAGAATAGATTACAAAAGTCTTTGTGCCAAGTCCCCAGTATTCATGTGTCTGAATCTCGGAAGCCAGCAATAAAGTTTGTTTTGCTCCAAACCTTTCAAACCTAAATTACTGAATCATAACAAGAGGTCTAGAACTGAAAAGAGGAAGGTTGGTAGTAGGTGCGTACCACCTGCTTTATAATCAAGCATCTTCATTCTTGTATTGCTGTTCTGCCTCTATCTTCCCTACTGCTCACCAAAACTCTCACTGAAATTTCAAAATAGAGGTAAATGACGCAGTTGAAAAATGTTAGTAATAGGAGTCATTAGGAAATCAAATAAGCCCATATAATTTTTCCTCAAATGTCATGCCATAAAAGATCGGACTTGGCGTATCTGCGTAGATTCTGTCGCTTAAACAAAGGAAACGACTTCCGATAGTTCCAGTGCGATGTACCAACGACATCTTATCTCTGTTAGGTTAGAATAAATTTTTTTTTCACCAACTTGGACTTACTTAAATGCTTTTACCAGATACCATTACCTAAGTGATTGTACCTCATACACCGTTTTCAGCACACTCAGGGGACATTATCAATTTTTACGTATGCCTCCGGCTTACGTTGCACCCCAATTACAATATAGTGTTTGGAGATTTTTAGGGGATACCCTACATGCCTATATGGATGATCTTGTAATCTTTTCTAATACCTTAGAAGTACATTCACATAAACTAGAGCTAGTGCTACAGAGACAAAGACAAATAATCTCAGAGTAAAATATCTAAATGTGAGTTTTAAAAACCGAACATGTTTATCTAGGTTTTATGTGTCTAGTCAAGGTCTTAAAGTAGTCCATGGGTAAGGTGTCGGCTATTCATAACTTTCCGGTACCTATTAACGTAAAAGGGGGATACAGCACTTTTGCGCTGTAGTGGTATTACAATCGTATGTAAATATGTAACTCTTCAATCATGACAGCTCCTTAACAGATCTTACGAAGGAGAGCGTAGATTTATTATGGTGCTAAAAAAGCATCAACAGGCGTCTTTATATCTTAAAAGCGAAATAATGCAGCTTACCTAACTTAAAAATCCCTGATTTAAATAAGGAATTTTTTTTTTATTGCAACAGACGCCTCAGACCAAGGGGTAAGAGGGATACTACATTCAGCAATATGATAAACAGTTCTTCTATAGCTTTTTATCACGTAACTAAAGCCCTCTGAAAGTAAATATGCAGTAATAGGCAAGGAAGGGCTAGGTATCTTTAACTCACTAGTACATTTCAAGTTCATAATCTATGGCTACGTAGAATTATTAACAGAATTACGAGTCTGACAGAGGGAATAAACACTTCGAACTTAGTGTTAATAGTTCCTTGACACGTTATATAGAATTAATAGCACTAAAAACAAACACGCAATTGAGTGCGTTACGAATATTTATGAGTGCTAAATCAGTAAATATGAATTCAACACATAATAATCTGTGACTCGGGTGGTGTAAATCAATAATAATCTCCTTTAACACGTTG
>NC_087222.1:20272704-20292428 GCF_015104395.2 Macrobrachium nipponense
TCCATCACAAGCTGGAACTGAAGGCTTGTGCAGGTAAGATTACAGACAGTCCATGGTTATCAGCGAACCCTGTTAACCATCTTACGCCGAAGGGGTATAATAAAAATCGTCTCCCGTATGCTGAGGGGGTCTCGGAGTGAGCGCCGAAGTGGAAAAAATATTTTTTTCAAAAAATCACAGCACGCTTAGTTTTCAAGATTGAGTTCATTTTAGGCTCCTTTTTTTGTCATTATCATATATAAATAATGCGATATATGATAGCGCAAAAACAAAATTTCATATATAATTGTATTCAAATTGCGCTGTGAGCAAAACGGTTAATGCTAACAAGTTAGTTTTTTTTTGTATTGTACGCTGAATTTCGATCATTTTGGTATATAACACATTGTAAAACAATCAAAGCAAACACAGGAAAATATCATCACAAAATGATGCATGAATTCGTAATGCGCAGACATAAAAAAATGTTTTTTTTTCAAAAATTCACCATAAATCTAAATATTGTTCTAGAGACTTCCAATTTGTTTCAAAATTAAGATAAATGATTGAATATTACTATACTGTAAGGGTTTTAGCTTACAATTGCAGTTTTTGACCATTTCGGATGAGTTAAAGTTGACCAAATGTCAAATTTTTTATATATATATATTTTTTATGTGCAAATATTTCGAAAATGAGAAAAGCTACCTTCAATTATTTTTTTTGTATTCTACATGAAATTGTGCACATTTTCATATATAAAACTCTATGAAACTCCTAATATGAAATGGAGCAAATATAACGAGAATGCGACGTAATCATTTCAGAGATTTTGCGGCGGAGAATCCGCGAGCGTAGGGAAGGAAAGTTTTATTTTTAAATTCACCATAAATCTAAATATTGTGCTAGAGAATTCGAATTTATTTCAAAATGAAGATAAATGACTGAATATTACTAGACTGTAAGAGTTTTAGCTTACAATTGCGTTTTTTTACTATTTCGGTAGAGTCAAAGTTGACCGAACGTGGTTTTTTTCTATTTATCGTGATTTATATGCAAATATTTCAAAAATGAGAAAAGCTACAACCTTCAATCATATTTTGTTGTATTTTACATAAAATTGCGCACATTTTCATATATAAAACTTTATGTAACGGCTAATTTAAAATGGTGCAAACATTACGATAATCGCACGAAAAAATTTCTGATTTTTTTCGGACATAAGGAAAATATTTATTTTTTTCATAAATTCACCATAAATCGAAATATTGTGCTAGAGACTTCCAATTTGTTGCAAAATGGAGGCAAATGATTGAATATTACGAAAAATATGAAGAAAGGTTTTGAGCCTTTTTAAAACAAAAATTGCGTGTTTCGACCATTTGCGTTAGAAGTTCAAAGTTGACCAAAGGTTGAAATTTTGGCACTTATTGTTATTTAAATAAAAATATTTCAAAACTCATGAAAGCTACAATCATGAGTATTTTTTTGTTGTATTCTACATGCAATTTCGCACATTTTCATATATAATACTTCATGTAACGGCTAATTTAAAATGGTGTAAAAATTATGTCAAAGTGACAAAATAATTTTCTGAGATATTTGTTTGCTGAGTACTTTTTAGTGCGATAAAAAAGAAATTCGCACTTGCGCGCCTGCGTAATGATTTTAAACAAAACAACGCCTTGATCCGTGAGCTCCCAGCATCCCCCAAGGTGCGTGATTCAAAAGTTTTCGGCTGGTAGCCCTATAAGTATTTTTCCGCGAATTTTAAAAAAAACTTTTTTATGTCGACGCTTAATACGTCCAATCGCCCCCTGGGAGACAATTTATCTCGACGTTGAATACGTCCAATCGCCCCCTGGGAGACAACTTATCTCGACGTTTAATACGTCCAATCAGCGTAAGAGGGTTAATGGCAATCCAGTTTTATGGCGCTTGTTTATCACGATAAAATTGGCAATTTATAGTGCCATAATTGGCTGAGTTTTGGTTAACAGCGCCACAACATACCTAAGAGGTACCATTAACCGGTTATCGGCGCCATTAACTGAAACTTGGCGCCATAAGAGGCATAAATTATTGTGTTTCGGTTAATGGCGGCTTTCACTTATCAGCACCGGGCTGAGAACGGAACCTGAGCTGATAACTGGGGACTGCCTGTATATGATAGAGTAACCTTTCTAGTATATTCTCTGATTAAATTATAGAAGCATATATATCCTACCCTTTTCCTAGCAAGGGGGGAAAGGGGTCTGACATTAGACAAACCCAATTCTTGTATTTAGCTAAATGTCTGACAACAAGGTTTTTGTTTGCTTTTACATATGAGATTATGTTTCTGCCCTCATGAATGAAATGTTCCAGAAGTCTGCTCATTGATCTCGCAGTCTTCATACTCCAATCAATTGAACAGAGGCTGGGTCCCTTTCCTTGCTCTAACGACCAGGAAAGGAACCATAATGTTGAGTGAACAACAATCTGTTCATAAAGGCTCACTCAGATTCCTTCCACCAATCAGTGAGGCTTCCTAATATAAAGGACCTAGGGTTTGTACATTGTGTAGGAACAAGCCACAATTTTAGAATTAAATTTTATTTTCCTAACTATTCAAACCTGAGGTCCTTTACATATAGGCCCACCTCATGCCACCCCTCTATCTGCTGCCTGGGCCTAAAGCAAAGTGAAATATTTACGTCCAGTTGGGCAGAAATCCGGACTCGTAGACAGTAGTTACTGCCCAATCATTTGTTTGAAACTTCAACAGCCATTTTCCAGCCTATGCTAAAATTAATTCCTAATGTAAAGGACCTCAGATTTGTATAGTTTGGAAAACTAAAATTTTCTTTTAAAAGTTGTGATAAACTGAAACTCAGGAAAGACTTTTGGGCCTCCCAATAGTTTCCAGTTTTGAATTTGAGACGTATAGTGGTATTGTTTGGCAACAAAACCACAGGTTAGGTATTATCACCAAACCAGAGGATTGCTTTCCCTCTTATTTCGGTTAACATGCAGGTGCTCAAGTGTAGCTGTTGGACACTCAATAGCTCTATAAGATGAATGCATTCGAAGGGGGAATGTACTACCAGGCAATTCAGCTTATGGAGTCGAGTGAAGAGTAGAGCACTACCTTCTCACTGAGATATTGTTCATCTCAGTATTGTTTCTCTAAGTTGAAGGTTAACTTCTAATTAGAATCTCTCTGCGTGGCCATCACAGACATTTATCTGGTTGGTTTTGGAATCTCACTAATGGTTCCTCGTTTTGTGCTAATCATTTACCATTGCGAGAATCATCAAACAGATTATGTCTCATTAGATTCATCATCATCTTTTTGTTTACCCTATGGTATAACAGAAGTCTCTTAATTCTCCTGCTTCGTCACAATTGATATTCCACTGCAATGATTCATAATGATTTTTCAGACAAGCACAGCAGTTTTTTGTCTTCTTTGTATTTTTTTCTAATTCGTAAAATTTTTAACTACAGTTGTTAAACCCGAATTGGAGTGAATGTTAATATCTTTGCCTACCGTGATAGCTCTGCTCCCAGAGTAAAGAGAAGGGTTCCTCTCTATACCAACCCTCGCAGTGACAAGAAGCAATTCTGCAAGCAGTTTGTTGACATTGCTAAAGACTTCCAGCCTTCATTGCAACAGGAATCAGAGAACCATCCATACCTTAGGATGTTATTTCTTTCTCTGTCTAAATGTGTTGTCTTCATCTTCCATTTTATATGGGCTTCATGTTTGAGACACACTCAGTGTATGGAGTGTTTTTGGCCTACTTTTAAATAAAGCTGAGGATATAAGAAGAGCCTCTTCCTCCTTAGTTTTCAGGGTTTTTTTATATTTATACCAGGTTTCCTATCGAACTATGGGAGGCGTAAACGATCTTTGCTTCATATCATATTTTTTATGTAAGTTTAGAAAATGTCAAAATTTGTCAATACCTCGAGACCATTTTTACTGACTGGCATGGCATTGCAAAGGGAGGCATAAGATGTTCTCCTAATATCACTTCTCCTTTTCAGTAAGGTGTTGAGTTTGAAGAGCCAGGGTGTAGAGTGTACCTGGAGCACCCATCAATCTCAGTGTGTGGGTTATGACTTTATTTCAGTGTAGGTGTCAGTGTTTCCTGGTGGTTTTATTTCAGTGCTGCACCCAGGGCAAGGGTGGGCACCTATCATACTATGCTAACCATAGGAGCATTCCCCTTGCTGCAAAGTTCCCCCTTATGAGGTGACCCTTGGTACTACCACAATTCCACTATTAGTTAAGATGACTACCAACTAGAAGCATTATAATAGATATATGATATAACTATTTATATCTATATATAGATATATATTATATAATTATAATATATATGTATATATGTAGATTATCTATTACATATTATATTATATTATATATATATATATAATTATATATATATATATCATATTTTATTAATTTTTATTATTTTATTATATATATATATATAATTATATATTTGATATATGTATATATCTATACATATATTATTATATATATATATATATATATATATATAAAATATAATATATATATATATTATATATATTATATATATATATATATTATTGGTATGATAGATCATATAACTATACATTAATATTTATAATATATATAAAGATATATATATATATATATATAATATATATATATATAAGATATATATATTTTTTTTTTTTTCAAAATAATAAATGAAAAATCCCACTGGGAAAATCGTATTAACAGCTAGTCAAAGCAAAAGCACAAATTTTATATGAATACACTGTCTCACCCTGACATTAAAGGGCAAAAATATGAAATATATAATAAGGGTGTAGGCAAACCCTTGCTCCCAACCTTTAACACAAAGTGTATTTGTATAGTAATTACAATTCAATTAATTGGCTGTGTCTTCAGCTCACCTGCTTTTTCTGGAGTGGGAAGTGAGACACTATCCCTGGAATATTGTGTTTCGGGAGCCCCTTGAATTCAAACCAAGGTTTGTTATCTTGTCTCTGGTTCCAAGGGCGTGGCTCATGGAAATGGGGCTGTGTCTGGTACTCTTGTACGTGTCTCTCCAAGTGTACAACCTCCAATGGGGGGTCGTACACCCACAGTCAGTGATGGGTAGTCTTCTCTCCACCATGACAGTGGTGCAGGGCGAGAAAAGGGACTGAACTGCTTTGGTGGTTCAGACCCACCTGTGAAAGCCAGGAATGGTTATTCTTCAAGTGCCAAGATTGATGTCACTGTCCCTTGGGACAAAGCATCTGAAGGAGAGATAGGAAGAGGTTCTCTGTTTAGTCCTCTTTTTGAGGTTCAATCTCGGAGAAGATAGATGCGTAGCAAGACGTGGCAAGTTCTTGCCAGCTTTTACTGCATTTAACTCCGCGCAACTTTCGCTCACGTTTGACCAAACAAAATTATTGTAGGGAATGACAGAATTCAGAGAAGTGCGGTCAAGAACAGTCAATCCTCCTCTGTTTTTTCCCTCTACTTTCTACTATTATTTTGGTTCAGTCTTAGGATATTACCGAACATACGTCAATCTGTTCAGGAGAGATAGCACCGAGATGTTTGAATGCCTCTCCAGTGCTACTTTTTTGGGAAAAACCAGTTGGGCTTGAACTAGTCATGTTCGGTGTCCTGTTATCACCATAGAAGTCTCCCTTCGGGACAGCTTCACCTTCACTCTCTTCATTAGAGAATGAAAGAGGTCTGCTTCCAGTCCTTATTCTTGTCATTCGAATGAAGAAGAATTCGGCTGGTGCTCGATTTACAGGAACCTAACGAATTATACCAGTATCGTTCTTCCCTTTGCGACATGAGTATGTTAATCAGTTTGCAATCTGTCCGAGTATAAATAGGTGCAAGTTTTTGTAAAGTTAAGTTCTTTTCCGGTATGTGACTGAGACGAATAGTACCTTCTCCTAATTAACCTGAAACTCAGGACAGCCTTTCAGGCCTCCCAAGAGTTTCTGATTTAGACTCATTATCATCTTTCTATTTACCACACAGTATAACAGAAGTCTGTAGTCATCAGTTCCATCACACCTGCCCCACTGGCCACTGCGATGACGTAGAATGATTTTCTTCAGATAATTTGAGTCTTTTCTTCTAATATGTATTTTCTAATTTGTGAGGTGTTCAATTATTCTTTCTTCATGCCAAATTGAAATTGAATAACGGAAGACTTCGCCTGTTTCCTGCCTGACTAACCCTGCTTCCAGAGTAGATAGAAAAGTTCCTCCATGATCCAACCCACAAAATGCAGTTCTTCAGGCAGTACAATCCCTGTGTTTTCATTACTAAAAGACTCTCCACCTTCATTGCAAGCACCAACTTTCTCACCGATCAGCAATGAAATAATGGAATAACTTTTTCAGTCCTCAGTAAAACACCAGGGATTAGAGCTGTCTTCACTGGTTGGTGTCATCGATGGGACTTTTTCTATGATAAGAATCCTGAGAGTTCACTTCTCTCCAATTCAACTGTGAAGACGTAGGTCCACATTCACCTTAGTCATTCACTAAGTAGTAATGTTCCTCATACGTTGAGATTCAATTACTGATGAGAAACTCTGTCTTACCTTCACAGGGTCCTCAGTCTCTAGAAAGCATTTTAATTCTCATCTAATGTGCACATACCTTATGAGAATCATCATCTCATCTCTCGACACCATTGGCAAAGAAGATAGACGATTTACATGGTTCGTTCTCAGCTTCACCCTTCAAAATGCGGGACATGTCATGACAACGGCTCGGATGGTCAATCAGTCAGCATCTGTTGACGAGTCCAACTCCTTTGAAGGATTGAAACCCTTTACTGAGTGTTGATACCTTTATCCACCGCTGACTTCCAATGCAGAAGTGTCTTCCTCCGAGTCCTATGGGATCATGAGAAACTACTCTGGAGTTTTATACATCCACTGTATGCTCTCTCAGAGAGCAAGCAGCGCCAGTGGCTTGGTACTTCTCATCACTGTGAAGAATATGTCGGACCAGAAGAAAGATGCGGTTTCATTACAACCACATTTATATATTTCTTCCTTCGGGTCTCCCCTCAGGTTATTGGAACCTCTTTTCTTTGGACCAGTGGTGGATGCTCACAAGTTGTGTTTGCTTTCCTGGCTCCTTCAAGAGGACAAGTTGCATTTCGCCTATGGTGTGTGGTTCTAGAGGTAAGAAGAATGTGAGAGTGACTGACCTCCCCACCTTCCCCTCCTTGTCCTTCTATTCCTCTTCATTCAATTTGAGGATAGGACTCAAACTTTCACTTGATGGTTTATGCAGTAAGCTTGCACATCCAGTTTCCTTGTATTTTTCTTATCATAATCATAGAAAGGAGACTGGCAATAATGCAAACCCTTCCCAGAACTTTGCATTAATGCCTCCAACTTTGAATATTCTTCCCAGCCCTTTTTCGGATGAGTTACGATTCCTCACTCATTTCGAAAAGGCCCAGAAATCTGACTCTTAATCATGCAGCAACTATACACTGATCAAGTTGTCAGTGGCAGGGCACTCCTTCTCGCTCTTATGACCAGGAGGAATAGCCTAGGAATGCTGAACTCCATTCAGTTCTGGAGGCTCACTCATATTCCTCCCACCAATTAGTGTCTTCCCAATGTAATGGACCGAGGCTTTGTATATCATGTAGGAACAAATCATAGTTTTTGAACGTAAATTGTATTTTAGCTAACTATACAAACCTGAGGTCCTTTACATTAACGCCCACCTTATGCCACCCCTCAATCTGAAGCCTGGGCCGAAAGGCAAAAAGGAGTGTTTACATCCGGGGAGGTTGGTCTTGTTTAAGAATTTAACGGCCGTATTCCAGCCTACGATGGATGTAATTCCTAATGTAAAGGACCTCAGGTTTGTAGAGCTGGGAAAAATACAATTTACTTCAAGAAATTGTGATATTGGGACGTCTGTTGGTTCCCTGCAAAAATTATCTTACCAACCAGTGGTAATAACGCAAAATAAACAAAGCTATTCTCCCTGCTGCTTAACCCTTCTACGTGGGAAAGAAACAATGCTCATACAAACAACCAAATGGCTTTTTTAGGCCCGTGCTAAAGTACAATCTGAGTGGTTGGCTCGAGTTCCTTTCTGGGCAAGAAAGCGCCATGCCATGAATGGCAGGCGGATGGTTAGGCCGCCCACAGGTTGGGGGTTGCTTGTTTTAGTCTCTTCGCTTTTGCGAAAGACTGTTTGTTTCTCCTTACGACTGTCATTCGTAAGTATTTCTGGTTCCTTCCGTCTCCTATGTGATATCTTAGTAGAGTGGTTCTTCTTAAACTAAAGGAGAGGATTCAAACAGATAAGTTGAAAAAGGTATAACAACTTTATTCTGTAACTCCATAATAAGAGAGACAGTTCGGTCGGGAGACCGATATGTTTGATCGCTGGTAAAGAACTGCACTTCTAAAGCATCACGTCGATAGCGAAACATTAGCTATCTCAGCGATTCATATAAAAACATACGTAGTCCGCCGGCTCGGAAGTTACAAGTTTCCGGCGTAGGTTAACAGGTCAACCGCTTCCCATGGAAGTTGTTGTGCAAAGTTATCAGTAATGCAAAACGATGACAGATCTAAACAGATTTAAACCAGGCTACTGCAGACAGCGCATAGCGTAATCTAGATCTGCATTGGTCACGTAGGACCCTCCTAATGCCATGACCTCAGGTCATGGGTTTTTATTTACAGATTCTGTAATTCAAAAATGTATTTATTACATTAGGCTCGGTCAGCTACCATTCAAGCCTTGAATAACAAAAGTTACTTTAAACATTGTTTCTTAGGAGCGTGCTCGTAACATATGTTTAGGTATAAACATAATAAGTGATTAAATGCATAAAAAGGTTCTGTTACATACCCTTTTTGACATACTCATAAACAAAGATAAATGCATGGAAAATCTAGATCCATGTTTGGTAATAATAATAATTAGGTACCCAAAAATAATAAAAAGGTAAAAATCAAAAGATTAACATGTATACATGATTAATATGATAATAGGTAACCTGATTAAGAATAGTGGTTACTGATAGATTATGGTAATAGGTAACCTGATTAAGAATAGTGGTTACTGACAGATTATAACATGATCATGGATAATTGTTAAAGAGTACTTGTCACTCTTTGTAATAGGTAAATATAAATGGTACAGATTAATATAATAGGGCTGGTATATTTTATTAGGTGCCCGAAAAATACCTTTAGGAGTAACATTAATGTATAAGATTGGGCTATATATTTATTAGGTGCCCGAGAGATACTTTAACTGTTCAAATGCAAAGGCGTGAGTCTTTCTTGTCCTACATTTTTGCCAGCATACAGACCGCTTTTCACACACAACACAATTCCAGACAATTTCCCTAGGCACAAAACGAAATGGCCAGTTTCAGGCGGCCCTAAACTCAAACGACTTGAGTTTAACGGGTACGTCATCTGGACGGGACAATACATTTCCTTGGAGATCCTTCTGTGTACGCCTCAGCCTACGCCAAGCAAAGATGTTGACGGCGATAACCAATATGGCCGTCACGCTGAACACGGCCAGCAGAATGTAGTAACGAAGATTTTCTCCACCTGCATAAGTCGGTGACGCGTGGTTCATCTCAGCCAGTTGCGTCAAACGGATGAGCCACCCGCGTGTTTGTATGGGAGAGGTAGTGATGGGATAATTGTAGACGCCCAAGTATAGTTCGCAAAATACGCCTTCTCACGTATTATCGTGTTGACCCCTCTGACGGTGTAGTTTTGTAGATGTCCCCGTACAACCATCAGCTGCTACAAAGATTGGGGAATGGGCGGTGGTCCCATCCGGGCATACGACGTGGAAACCGGCTTTGTCGTAACGGATCCCAGGAGCCATTATTCATTCTGTAATTGAATTTATTACTGTAAAAGGGATAAAGTTTCCCCAGACAACCTTCGCTTGTATGAGAGAGAGAGCCGTTTAGCACTATGCCTAACTCACATGAATCCGTTGATATAGGATAGAATTCAAAAGAGTCAGCTGTACAAATTTTATTATTCATGGCTTCTGAACAGTGAGTGAGTTTATCTAAGTCTTTAATGACTGTAAATGATTCCTATCAGAAGAAATCAGATGCCCCGTCAAATTGGATATTACTGGACTTGAGTTATTCATCATGAAAGTAGGAAACGGTGCTATTTTGTATGATTGCCAAGCATCGGAAGAATCAAAAGGTAGTGATCATAATCCTATAATTTTCAACGCTGACTGATATTAGGCTATAATAGAACTCTACTTTATGGGCGTCTAATAAAGGAATATAACCTAGTTTCTCCCCGTCCCGTTTTCCAAAGTTAACGTCAGATCTTTTATAGGCATGAGGTGTGGAGATAACACACCCTTTGTCGCTAACGTAATAGCTTCTACATAATCTTTTGATTTTCTCAATAAAATGGTGATATTTTCACACGGATATGATCTATTTTCGAACTATAGTAAGCTAACGTAGCCAGCAAATGTTGACTTCCATAACCTGATCCGTATTATTAGTTTGGGAATGTTCGTTTACTATACTCATTATTTGATTGATTGAAGATAACTGACTGCGAAGTTCAGACAAAGCTAATTCGGTTTTGTGTTGCAAAAACTCAATTCTTTTATTTTGATTATTTATCTTAAGGCGATTTGAAATTCCTAAGCCTAGATTCGCAACAGATCCTAAGATGTTTAGTCCAGCCAGAATAAGCGGGTTGCGGCGTTCGAGATTATTGTGCCGCACAGACCACATCAGCAAGTCACGAGCAAGTTCCTCTGACCTCGGCGGTTTTATTTTGTATTGTTCATAAGACAACATTTCCGCGACGCTTAGGGTTTTGAGCTAGCGAAATCTCTGAGTTAGCATGAAAATTACGTTGGTGCATTTCCTTAAGCGAAATGGCAAACCTCGTCAGGTCATTCTTTAAGTTAAGGACGTCATCTTCAGGCAAAAATATGGCCTGCATATCCACTTCTATGACTATATTACTTGACACTATGAAAATGTCGTCTGTTCTCTCGATAATCGAGCCATGATTAAATTCTATTTCTTTCGTCTTAGCGCTCTTTCCATACAACAAAGATGTCTGAACACACAATATCACTCCTAACAATAACAGATTCATTTTTGAAAACCTGCAATGAGTAAAATATATGTAATAACTCGTGTAAAAGAATAGGTTTACATACAAATATGATTAATATATATATATAAATTATTATACAAGTTTCATAAATACAACCATTTTTTTCCCTCACTCCATCTACCTTTCTTTAGCTTCTGATATGTGCCAATGGAACTATTCTCACATCAGTGGGTTTGGATACATTTTGAACCCTAAATCTATTGGCCGTTAATATTTCTAAAATGTTAAACGGGCCTTCAAACTTAGGTGTCAGTTGTTACGATGTCCACATCATGAACTACCGCAAGCACATATTTAAAAACAGGTTTAATTATGAGGAGGAGAATTACACACAAAACAACACTTCAAAGGACTTTTATTATGCTTAAATAACAAACACTTGCAGATACGACCGGTATCTAAGAGCTCAGATAATATTCATGGAAAAATAATTAATAAATATAATAAAACAAAACTTAGCTGACGTTCAAACAAGCAGTTCTAGAGGTCTCCGAGTGAATAGGGAGTATTTGAAAACCATTTCTTGAGCGAGAGGTTCTTCTTCAGCCACCGATACGAAGATACGCCTGGAAATCACAATCCAGGAATGAAGCCACAATTCTGATATTCCCACATCTAAACAGGCCACACCAACGTAACTCGAGAGGGCCAACGCTGCTTCTCATACAGCCACAACCATCAGATGGGAACGGAATTATTTGCTCCAACTCAACGGCGAAACACCGGATCCAACAATGTATCTTCTAAACGTATCAGTGACCTTCCTTGAAGACAGACACCTTCTCACTGCCGACCATAACTCTCGTTGCTGTGACGTGACCCCCGAAACCTTCGTTCCTGATCGATAAATGGGGAACAAGTAGTTAACTGGCATTTGGACAATTTTCTAAATCTTTTTCCCGAACTATTCAAAACAGAATTAGTTATTTATATTACACAGTTTATAATTTAAACCTTTACGTACGTATACTTGTATGTATACCTGATCGCCCACGGCATATGTTCTAGTTGGCTTAGCTATTTTATCATGATTTCTTTTCATTATTATTTGTGCTTCTTCTAGATTCTTACGAAGTATATTATATCGACTTATGCTTGCATCCATAACATCCTTTAGAGGATTTGATAAATTAGTTGTAGGCTTTAGTACATGAAAAGGTGTTCTAGCTGGGATACCGTACAGTGCCTCGTGCGGTGTCATTTTAATAGACACATGATACGAGTGATTAAGTGTGCTTAGTACCGCAGGTATGGCAATGTCCCAGTTGGGGTCTGCCCCCCCTAAGGTGACCCTTAAAATGTTTAAAACCTTACGATTTGCCCTTTCCACTAGCCCATTAGACTCTGGGTGATAGATCATGGTATTGATTTTCTTTATGCAAAGGAATTCGCACAAGGAGTTAAGGAAATGATTATTGAACTCCCCGCCCGAGTCTGATATAATGGTGTGTGGAATTCCATGTTTACAAATGTAGCACTCGTAAAACTTTCTAGCGCACTCGACTGCGGTTTTTGTTTTAAGCGCTATCAGTTCTGTATATCGAGTCAAAGCATCTATGATTACTAGGAGGTGCTTATTTCCTCTGTCTGACTCGTAAAATCCTGTTAATAAATCTAAGTGTACTCTTTCAAAGGGTTGATTTGGCACGTGGGGTAAGCCCCTAGGCCTGACAGGTGTCTTTGTGTGCCCTTTGTATTCTTGACAAGTGCGACAATTTGCTATGTGCTTTTTTATATCTGTAAGCATCGTATGCCAATAAAATAAGGATTTGGCTTTCTGTGACATTAGGGAATAACCCGGGTGTCCATGCAGTGGATTTTCATGCAACCATTTTAAGACAGTGTGTATGAGTGAGATAGGTACCACCACCTGGTTGTTATTCAACTGTGGTGTGTTGCGGGTTTTCCTCGTCACGGATCTACACAGGATATTATCTTTGATGATATAATTCTGCTGCTTATACTTTATATATTCCTTTTCCTCGGATTTTCCGTTTAACGCAATGATGATTTTTTCTATTTGCGGATCTTTTCTTTGTTCCGTCTGTAATAGTTCAGCACTCCGCCCAGATCTTCCTGTTCAGATATAGTTTTAACAATGGGCGTGGAGGTTGAGATATCTATTAATTCAGCTAATGGCTCGGTACAAGATGAAGAGGGGTTGCGTGATAATGCGTCAGCAATGATATTTGCTTTCCCAGGTAAATACCCGATCCTTACACCAAAGTCCTGGATGATCATGTGCCACCGAGTTCGCTTAGGGCTGTGACTAAAGCCTTTAAAGAAGTCGGTTAGGGGCTTATGATCAGTGAGAACCTTGACGGGATAACCGTATATTATAAATTTAAAAATGCACGAGTGAATTAACCAATAGCGAGCCCTTCCTTGTCTATTACTGCATATTTACTTTCGGAGGTCTCAGTTTACGTGGAATAAAAAGCTATAGGGAAAAACTGTTTATCATATTGTTGAAGCAATACCCCACCTACTCCTAGGTCTGAGGCGTCTGTTGCTATGAAGAATTCCTTACCGAAGTCAGGAAATTTCAAGATAGGAGAACTACACAGTTCATCTTTCAATTTATCGAACGCCTGTTGATGAATTTCAGACCATATGAAATCTACGCCCTTTTTTATAAGATCGGTTAGGGGAGCGGCTATGATGGAGTAGTTCCTAATGAACCTCCTATAGTATCCGCTACACCCTAAAAATTGCTGTATTCCCTTGACGTTAGTAGGTATCGGAAAGTTACGGATAGCCGATACCTTATCATGGACTACTTTAAGACCTTCACTAGAAACCGTGAAACCTAAATAGACTAGTTCTGTTTTAAAAATTCACACTTACTTATCTTTACCCTTAAATTATGCTGCCTTAGTCTTTGTAGCACTAACTTTAATTTACGTTAGATGTTTCTTCTAATGTATTTAGAAAAGATTACTAGGTCGTCCATGTAGGCATGTAGGATATCTCCTAACAAGTCTCCAATCACAATGTTTATCATTCTAGTAAGAGTATGGGAGCACAACGTAAACCAAAAGGCATACGCAAAAATTCATAATGTCCCCTGGCTGTGCTGAAGGCAGTATATGGGATACTCTCTTGTTCCAACGGAATCTGATGAAATCCTTTTAGTAGGTCCAAGCTGGTGAAATATTTGTTCTGACCTAGTAGAGATAGGATATCATCAGTACATGGTACTGGGAATCGGTCAGGGATTGTTTCTTCATTTAAACGACGAAAATCGACGCATATATCCGCCAAGTTCGATCTTTTTTCGGTACTACTATTAACGGAAAATTATAAGGGCGTGTTTGATTTCCTAATGACTCCTTCATTTTAGCATTTTTACCTACTTCCTCTGTTATCTCATTCTGAAATTTCATAGGAAGTCGGTACGAAGGTACATAGATTACTTTCTGTTTGTCCTTGAGCCTTTTATTTGATGCTCGATGACATCCGTTTTTCCTAAGGTTCCATCCGTAGTGGAAAAAACTCATGATATTCAGTTAAAAGATTCAAAAATTTCTGCTGAATTTCTTCTCTTGAATGTCCTTATTGATTTTGTTCCTTATAGAGTGCAAAAGGTTTCATCCCAACTGATTGAGCGTGATTTATCTCAGCTACGGTAAGAATGCGATGTTTATAAACTTCCGCATCCAAGATATGTTGATTTTGAGGATTACTAAAGTGGTATTCAAATGATTACAGACTTCGATGTGACATTGTTGTTGTGAGCCGACTGTATAAATGGCTTGTGTGACGGATAATCCGTGTGTTTTTCAGAGTTTCGGAAAGGATTAACGTTTCAGATCCTGGCAAGGTTTTCTTTACAGCACTAATATGTTCGAAGTTACGTTCGGAGATCGAGAGTTTGCGTGCAAGCTGATATTACGGGCGAGCGAGAGTTTCTGTTGGGTTTGCATGTATTATTTCTTGGTTCATGAGACAGGTGATTGGTTCTTCAATGTAAGTGACCTCTGTCTGTCTCTTTATTATCTAAAACTGATTTTAGGGTATTAGAAGACTTATAGAATTTTCCTTTGATATACACGCCGTGTTTTGCAGGTGCTAAGATAATATTTTGAGTGCCCATAGACGGGTATCCGATAATTACTGCGGGATACATATTAATGTTTTGTACAACGATAAAGGTATCGGAAAACGTGCGCTTACCGACCTTGTACTGAACATGAGTTACTCCTACCACATTTAATTCATTATTTCCTATGCCTGAGAGCCTTATTCCGGACTTCTCTATAGGGAAGTTTGAAAAGAGTAAATGATGAGTCCTTAAATCCATGATATTACGTGGACTACCAGAATCAAAGAACAAAGTGAATGACTTATGGTCCAAATTTACTGCATGTAAGGTTGGTCGTAACTTGTCTTGACTAATAATTGCATGAATTTGTTGCAAATCTACGGGAACCTGCACAGATTTTTTGGATTCGGCCGTGAGTTTCATAGGAAAATCAATTGCCTCACAATGATCTGATAAATGATTAAACTGATTATTTGATACAAAAGATGTTGATATTGATGGACCCGAAAAAAACATCGCCCTCTCCCCCCTTGGAGCGAACTACGTGGTATTTGCTTTGTTTAGCACACCTTGAAAATTTGCTTGACCTTGCAAGTTCTGGCTAGACGGCCCAGGAACAGAGGTACCTGAAGCACGATTTGTTTGTTTCTGCTGTTGTGCAGCATTGCCGTGTTTGGCTTGTTTCTTTTTATTTTTAAGTACCTGAGGCACCCCTTCTTTTTATTTGCACTGGCAACTGGTTGCGTGTTTGTAGGATGCTGCTGTTGATTCCTCGAGTAGCAACGATTATATGAATGAGTGGAACTATTATGTATTGAACAAAAACGTGTCCGACAGTCCGAAATCATGTGACCTGGTCGTTTACAGTTATAACAAACCAACCCTGCAACTTGATTATTATTATGTACCACGTTTACTTGTTGTGGCTTATCCTCATTTTTTGCAAAAACTTGAATGAGCGAAGGATCTAGGTCGGTACATTTAGACATGTGTTTTTTTATTTGTTTATACACATCTAATTCCGTACTGCTGGGCTGCAATTTTTTGTCAAAACACCGCACTAAAGCTTCAGGCAACATTGCAGTAATACTCGTAAGGTAAATTAAACTGATAAAATCTTTCACGGCGA
This sequence comes from Macrobrachium nipponense, assembly GCF_015104395.2. Lineage (NCBI taxonomy): Eukaryota > Metazoa > Arthropoda > Malacostraca > Decapoda > Palaemonidae > Macrobrachium > Macrobrachium nipponense. The sequence continues at coordinate 20,289,041 of NC_087222.1, forward strand.
TTCTGGCACTCGTAACCCACCCGGAGTTACTTAAACTAACTTGATATTCATTTAGCCGGTCGGCAATTAGCGCCGCCCGCTCGACAACATTAAGCTGAGTCATGGAGGCTTGGTTAAGGATATTTCTCAATGCCAATACTACATCTAAAGCCTCTTCACCCCCATACACGGCACGTAATCTGATTTTGAACTCGTCCCATGTAGTCGCCTCTTGGAAAGAAACACCCCTTAGATAAGCACTTGCGTCTCCTTTAGCAAAGTCTATGAAGCTTTTGGCCTCCTGTAATTGTACTGCTGGGTCTGTGATGCTTTTTGCATTTAAATGAGCGTCTACAGATGAGATCCATGCCTCAACATTTTGAGGCAGGAACCCATTGACCCGACCTTGAAAAGGGACAATTGCTGACCTCTGCGCTCACGATCACCACATTGGGGTTGCCAGCCGGAGTAGTTGCCATGTTCACTTTTACTTTTTTCTTATCACTTCTATTCCTTGCGGTCCTATCAAAATATCTATAAGAGTACACTCGACCACTACGTAAACACATATGCAATATACTGTAATAAATGTGTTTTATAGGTAATAGGGAAAATCGCCCCGAAAAGATACACAAAAATACAGATAATTTGATAAAAATATTATACGGAGAATTCCTGCAAGAAACGATTAGCAACAACGAGAAGAAAAAAAAATAATCTGCGGGCGAGAACGAGTAGTTGAAGATTGATTCTGTAATGAAGGAAGATTAAGATGGCGAACAACTCACCCCCAGAATACTGGACGATCAACTCCTGATGAACAACACTTCACTGAGGAAAAAAAAAAAACCTGAATAGATAAAAATGGTACTTAGCTCAGGATTATTTATTGCTGAAGGATTGTTGACATTGGGATTGACGTTCACAGTTCCTGTCGTCTTCCGCGTCAGAAGTCGTGATGACGTCACGGTCTCCTCTCTGGCTCACGTTGCATGAAGAAGTCCAAGATTGATGACGTCACAGCCTCCTTCCTCGCATGGTTTCCTCTTGCCCTACTCTTTGCGTCCTTGCTAGTGATCGCGCGTTGTTTCCTTTGTGTTTCCTTTATGTGTTTTCTTCTTTCTGTTGGTGTTCGATGTTGCTCTCGTCCGGTGTTGATTCTCGGAGATAAGTGACAACAGTCACTCAAACGTCGATGTTGATGCTTGTATTCTTCTCGATGAAGGACATATCTTCGTCTTCATAAAATGTTGCGTTGATTGAAGATCCCGTTTCCTCTGTTTAGTATTGATTTTGTAGGTGGAAGTTGGTTATTGTAGTTCTTCGGTCGGCTGATATGGGTCTTGTTAATCTTATTCTTCGTCTAAAGCTGCCACCAATTTTGTTTAGGTGCCTCTTCGCTTTTGCGAAAGACTGTTTGTTTCTCCTTACGACTGTCATTCGTAAGTATTTCTGGTTCCTTCCGTCTCCTATGTGATATCTTAGCAGAGTGGTTCTTCTTAAACTAAAGGAGAGGATTCAAACAGATAAGTTGAAAAAGGTATAACAACTTTATTCTGTAACTCCATAATAAGAGAGACAGTTCTGTTGGGAGACCGATATGTTTGATCGCTGGTAAAGAACTGCACTTCTAAAGCATCATGTCGATAGCGAAACATTAGCTATCTCAGCGATTCATATAAAAACATACGTAGTCCGTCCGGTCGGAAGTTACAAGTTTCCGGCGTAGGTAACAGGTCAACCGCTTCCCATGGAAGTTGTTGTGCAAAGTTATCAGTAATGCAAAACGATGACAGATCTAAACAGATTTTAAACCAGGCTACTGCAGACAGCGCATACGTAATCTAGATCTGCATTGGTCACGTAGGACCCTCCTAATGCCATGACCTCAGGTCATGGGTTTTTATTTACAGATTCTGTAATTCAAAAATGTATTTATTACACTTGTACCTATTCTTTCTCTACCTCACTGTTGTATAATGTTATCACTTCATTTCTTGATTTACTACAGATCTATTTACTTTTATCTTATGGTACTACAAAAAAACTGAATAATATTTTTTTTCTTGGATGCTACTGAATTTCTTTAAGCAAAATTCTTCCAACTTGGGTAACAGGTTTTCTGTATCTGACTCTAGGAGGTAATTTTCCTATAGGGGTACAGCTTGCCTAATTTCCTACTATCTACCACATGGTAACCGAGAGAGAGAGAGAGAGAGAGAGAGAGAGAGAGAGAGAGGCAAGCTTGGGAAAAAAATCCTCTGCCCACACCTAGCTAATTGCAACTTCCATCACTAATACAGAACTTTTTAACCCATGATAGACTATGCAAACGGACCCTGTCACTGACTCTCTTGGACAAATTACTCTTCTTATATCTACCTGATGCTGTTATGTAGTAGCAATGAAAAAACAAGCTAAGTGTCAGTTTATTTGTCTCTGTCTCTTAGGCTAAATATTGGCATGCAGTTCCCTAAAGATTTTTCTACCTCTAACTAAAAGAAAGATGGCAGCCACAATTTTGTTTTACCCCCATAACAATAGATACAGTAGTACCTCAGACTTCAAGCTTAATCTGCTCCAGAAGGCTGTTTGAAATACAATATGTTCGGAATATATGAAACAAATATCCCCTTAAGAAAAAAGGGGGATCAGGATAATTCGTTCATCAACCCAAAAACGTCCCCCCTTTCAAATTTTCAAATTTTTTTTCCATATTATGTGTTCAAAAGTAATTTAAGAGTGAATTTCTGTACTTGACTGGCCCGTATTGAATCATCCAGTTCTGACAAATAACCAGTTTTGATGTAACATCTTTATTTACCAAGGTTCCAATTGATGACTTACCTCCTTTGTATAAAAAAAAATTGTAAGTTCACTTTTACTGGCAATTTTTATGAACGAATATTTGATATGGTTATGGGTAACCCTCTTTCGCCACTTTTGTCTAATATTTACATGGAGTTCTTTGAGTCTAGATTTATTCCAAGAAATTTATTCTTTGATTATCTTGTACCATCTATAAAAGTCTTTATAGAATATATAGAAAATAATTGTATACCGTTTTTGGATGCCTTAATTGTTAGAAATAACACCAGTTTTTGTTTTAAAGTATATAGGAAACCCACAAATAGTTTGTCATATATCCATTTTTACTCAAACCTTGCTAAAAAAATTAGTGTCAATATTTTCTAATCTGTATATTAGAACTCACAGAATTTGTAGTCCTGGTTTTTTGGAAGATGAGTTAAAATTATTGATAAAATAGGAAATTCATCAGTTTATCCCCATATTTTTGGAACTTTGTAAAAATAAAGCAAAAAAGACATATTACAACTCGAACTAGTGGTAACAAAGAACTTAAGAATATTCTCTATGCACCATTTCATCCTAAGTTCATTCCTGCTGT
>NC_087222.1:20292928-20327535 GCF_015104395.2 Macrobrachium nipponense
AAAACTACCTCCCAACTACACCCTTTCCTTGAGGCTTCTGCATATATATATATATTGCAGCAATTTTATCATTGCTGCATTACTATGACAACTAGAATTCATGGAAACGGTTTGTCAATGCATCGGCGTATGTGCAAAGCTCCACTAGATTGGAAACGATGAGCCATTTTTCGTCACGTCGTCTGCTTGTAAAAGTACATCAAAAATATCTGTAATTTTTGGGGGTTAATTTGGTTGCAAAAAAGGGATAATCGACATGAATTAAATAAACATTTTGAAGTAACAAAGTCAAGTTAAACTAAATAATGAGTAAAGTAAACAATTAAGGGAATAAATCTTTGCACCTCATAAACCGTGTACTCGTGTGCTGCCTGTAACTGTGTTTGTGTAGTGAGCGCTTAGGAAGCATGAACCGCAACATGGTTCAAGTGAAATTTGGAGTGAATTAAGACCAAAATGTGTATAGTTACAATCAAATAAGCACTGTGGAATTGCAGTTGTGATGGCAGTAAGGATAAAACCATCGATTACAAGGTAAAAAAGAATTTCAGTTCAAACCAGGACCCCAGGAATAAAAAGTTTCATACTTTCACTAATATAGGCAACAAAATGTTGTTTTATTGTGCAGATTACAACTGCAATCTTGAATAAGATCAATAAACATTACATATATACTCTAACATTGTTCAAATGAGTGCTGGGAAGGCTGGGAAAGATGGGGCATTGTCTGTGGTTAGAGGGGCCAGCCATGTGATTGCCGCCATATTGGATTTCAAAACTGCCTTGAAAACATATTTTACAAATAGCTCACATGCCTATTTTAGTTTGTATGGGGCTTTCATATATCACATTATGTTGACCAAACTTCAATCTTTTGAATGGTATGCTTAAAGATGTACTTGTATTCTTGTTTTCACCAATTAAATATCGAGTGAATAAGGCCAAGCCACGCCATGACGATGGATCGACTGCGATTGTTTACCCTATACCACATATATTTAGAGTATAATGAGTAGTGTAGGCTAGGCTACCATGTATATGAGGAAGGTACTGATTACCTAGAGTAGGTAAGACTGCATTTGAGAAGCTATTACTCCAACAAACGATGGGTTTTTTGGAAATTAAACCCTTCATCATTAGAATACCTGTAAAAATAAACAACAAAAACACAATTTGCACCCTAGGACATGGGGCTATAGCCTAGCCTAGGCTATAGGGTTATAAACTAAATTGCCGTACCCAAACCTCCCGTAAAATCATTACAAAATCACACAGCATCATTGGACTAGACAGTCTTGGAATAAAGTAGGCCAGGATACAGGATACAGGCATCCTGTAGCCTACTGTAATGAGACCCTACAGAAACTTATAGCCTAAACTTAACATTAGCCTATGAGTAAATCATTGAGATATCATAAAATATAGGGTAGAATATCACAACAGGCCAACCCTCATCACGGTGGACGGGTCTTATTCACGCGATATTGAATTGGTGAAACATGAATACAATTGCAACTCTAAGCATACCATTTAAAAGACTGAAGTTTCGTCAACATATTGTGATATATGAAAGCCCCAACGAACTAAAATAAGCATGTGAGCTCTTCGTAAAATATGTTTTCAAGGCAGTTTTGAAATCCAATATGGCGGCTACGTTTTGCATGGACGGTTCTCATCAGTGACGGCCACCATCTTTCCCCAGCCTTCCCAGCACTCATTTGAACAATGTTAGCGTATGTATGTAACGTTTATTGATCTTACTCAAGATTGCAGTTGTAATCAGCACAATAAAACAACATTTTGTTGCCTATATTAGTGAAAGTATGAAACTTGTTATTCCCGGGGTTATGGTTTGAACTGAATTCATTCTTACCTTGTAATCGGCGGTTTTTATCCTTACTGCCATCACAACTGAAACTCCACAGTGCTTATTTGATTGTTATTATACACATTTTGGTCTCAGTTCACTCCACATTGCACTTTAAACCCGTTGCTGTTCCTGGTTTCTAAGCGCGCGCGCCATAAACACAATTACGAACAGCAGACGACGACAGACGACGAAACCGCAAAGTTTTATTCCCTAAACTCTTACTTTACTCGTTATTTAGTTTAAATTTACTTTGTTATTTAAAAATTTTGATTTAATTCATGTATATTATCCCTTTTTTACAACCAAATTACCCCGAAAAATTACAGATATTTCTAAAGTAGATAAAATCAAATGTTTCTAACGTTTTCGTACATCTGGCTGCCGAAAACCATAGAGGAACGAATACGGAAAAGTGCAGAGGAACGACTACGTTTTTTTTTTTTTTTTTTTGGTTTTTTGTTTTTGCTAGCAATTTTCATTGATTTCAGTCTTTATTAGTATTTTGAATTTCTTTAATAATCGTATGCCAGAAATAAATGTAACCTTTAATGTTTTGCATGCTTTAATGTTTGCATGCTAAGAATGGCAAAATCATCGTTGCCACATTAGTGGAGGCTTCACACATACGCCGTTCCATTATTATAAACTGTTTCCATGAATTCTTGTTGTCATAGTAATGCAATAATGATAAAATTGCTTTAATATTTATGTATATATACTTCCAATACATAGCCTAATTTCACCAATTTCAACGTTTTGTGTGTAGTCTTATACCCAGTTTGGAGGGTCAACACATACCGAATGGCAACAGAGAGAGAGAGAGAGAGAAGAGAGAGAGAGAAAGGAAGGCGGAGGAACGAAGAGAAAAGGGATGGCGGTGGAGGGGGGGGGGGTGGGGAGAGGGTAGGTGGAGCTTTATACACGTGTTCGTATCCATTTCTGCATAATGGAGTTTTTGTCTCTTGGTACAAGGACAAGTGTCGTTATTCTTTACGATTAGTGATTCACGATACCCTTATAAATTACAGCACTGGGTGTAATGCACTATAGCAAAATCTCGTTCTGTTACGAGTGTTCGTTACAGAAATAGGTATTGCCCAAAAACGTGCTTGCACTGTCTCTGAAAACCCATAGTTGACATGCTGCTTAGTTGTCAATCAAGTTTTTATAACCAAGTAGTTTTTTACAAGCTAGCTATTGAATAAATTTGTATTTTCTCAGTCAATACATATGCCCCTCAATGCTAACTTTCCTCTTTTAACGACTTTCTGGTCATTGCAAATTCGGCCCCATAATTTCTTATGGTGCGAAAACAGACAGAGGCCCATGGACCGAAAACGATTGCGTCACACTACGGCGATAATCCAGCAGTAAAACATCTTCATATATCCAAAAAGTAAATAATAAAGATATATATGCACATTACGATTATAACAATTACATGTATAGCTGATAACAATCTGCATGAATAACTGGTAAACTGTTTTGCAATGACAGTTGAGTATAGCAATTATTTACAATAGGTACGAAAGTCAAGATGTCGTGACGTCATAATACAGAACTTAAAAGAACGTTCTAATTCAGAAAAATAATTACTTAAATTTGAGTCAGAGTCGAGTTACTTTTTCAATAACGAATATTTTCAAATTAATCATCATAAATATGTAAAATATTGATGTTTTACTACTTATTTAAAAATTAGCTAAGAGCACGCTTCTCGTCATCTTCTACCAAAACAGCTGTTTACTCCTGGCTTGTTGTTGGTGAGAAATCGTGTTTCGATGTTGCTGATAAAAGTGCTCCAGCGTCTGTGGGTACAAGTGGTGTACGGATTTATCACAGGAAATGGAAAGTTTGTTGACACAAGCGACTCCGTAAACATCGAGATGGCGTCAATCTTCGAAACATTTTTAGTTGTAAGTAAAAATTCCTAAGCGTTTTTGGTGAGATTTCCACTGCCGTGGGCGCCATTTTCAGTACCCTCTGTTTAAATCTTAAAATTTGGCCTTAATTTCTAACTTTGGAGAAAATACTTACTTCGAAAGGAGAGTAGAGGTCTTTAGCTCCGTTTCTCACCAACAACAAGTCGCGACTGATGCCCATCTCCGGTGTCAGGACGCGTTATAATGTACTTTTTCGGAGGGTGGCAAGCGTTCGATTGTAGGTGGCCTGTTTGGCCTGCTGTGATGTTTTACCCTAACTCGTTTCATTTTGACAGTCTCAGGTTGAGACCCCATAGAAGGCTACGGTCTATAGGGTAACCTAGGAGTACCATAGGGCTAACTAGAGGTTAATTATATGGTAAAACTTGACAAAGCTTGCGCGGCCTATGAAGCGCCAAAAAAAACACGAAAAACGTATGTTTTGGCCTAATTTTCGATAACATGCAGTTAAATATTAGTATAGTATATATAACTATAGAAACGGTAATGGGGACCCTGTTGCGAACCGGGTTTTTGGGTGGGGGAACACAGACAGAATAAAGGGCAAATGGATAGTGTTTCCAGGCGTAATTTTCGTAAAACGGTAAGGGGGGACCTATTGGGAAACCGGGGTTTTTGGGTGGGGGGAAACAGAGACGACAAAAATTAACACTGGGAAATCCACGAAAACGGCTGTGAGGCTGACCCCTTACTCTACATACAAACCCAATTAACACTGGAAACCCACGAAAACGGCGGTGAGCTGACCCCTTACTCTCATACAAACTGACACCGCTAGCCTAAGATGTTTCGTTGCCTACCTAAGAAACACATCCCGCATTCGGTCGGACATGGCTGGCCTAGGCTAACGTGTTATAGGTATATGTACCGAAACCCATGAAAACGGCTGTGAGGCTGACCCCTTACTCTACATACAAACCCAATTAACACTGGGAAACCCAAGAAAACGGCGGTGAGGCTGACCCTTAACTCTACATACAAACTGACACCGCTAGCCTAAGATGTTTCTTGCCTACCTAAGAAACATCCCGCATTCGGACATGGCTGGCCTAGGCTACGTGTTAGGTATGAAGCGCCAAAAAACACACGAAAAACGTATGTTTTGGCCTAATTTTCGATAACATGCAGTTAAAGATTAGTAGTTCGAACACATGGGCTGATAGCCTACGCGGAGGTTCGGAGGTGCGGACATGATGTGCGGCCCTGTCTACGACTTACCAATAAGCCCACTACATTTGTAAAGTTTTACCGTTCGAACACATGGGCTGTTAGCCTACAACATTCTAGTAGTATACCTTTTATCGATAATTTTTAACATCCATTGTTACTTGTAAAAACTTAGTAATTTCTAGAATGCCATGATTACTGTTTTGGCCGAGTTCACAGTTCGAACACGTGGGCTGTTAGGGTAAGTGAATGTTCGGAAATGGTCACCGGCCCTGTCTTCCGCTTGCCAATAAGAACACTTATCTGCTATTTACTACCTAAACGCTTTGACCCTTAACCAGAAAACATTTACCTTAACTTACAGACATCAATTAACTTACCTTATTATTGGGAGTCGTCAAATTCGTGCTCGGCGGGGGAAACGGGAGGTGGGTACAGGTTCGCGACCGCACGCATGAACACGTGAAACCGGGCTTCGTACTTTGGATATTTTCGGCGGAAGAGATGGTTTGCCAGGTACTTATCGAACGAGTCCTCCCTTCTGCCGTATTTAGGTACGTCAGCCCTCGCGTCCCTCCAGCAACGTTCGATGTTCTGGGTTGATGCCCCAGTTTCGGGATCCACAAAATTTTTGGAGTGGTTCACGGTTTCATGCGTGTAGCCCTCCAGTTGCAACTGTGGGAGTATGCTGCCCAACAGTCGCTGATGATCTTGGTTTCCCGGTAATATCCACTTCCGTATTTGGGCAACTAACGTTTCCCGTGAACGGTCGGGTACCGGGACCATAAACGTTTTTTTGGAATCACGTTCGAACCCGCCGAACACCCACACTCCTTCAATGTACCTCCCTCTATTGTATTTTCGTTTCCCGAACTTGGCTTCGTCGATTTCGACGATTTTGCCGGGCCACCTATTGGAGTACTACTATGTTCAATATGATGTAATACAACTTCCCGACAAAAGTTGTACCAATCATTTACGGGGTACGTTCACATACACTAGCGGCACGTGCAACTTCTATCTGAGTACACCGGCTAAAGTTAAAAAAAAAACTAAGAAGAACTTGCTCTATAGAAATATGAACACTTTCGAACTACGTTCCAGTGAAGCCAGACACGTTTAGATGGCAACGTGCTCGACGATCATCCGAATTTTTTATGACTTTATCACACCGGAATCGATTGTTTTTTGTCAATTTTACAACGTTAAGGCAACTCGGGCACCTATACGTTAACTTTAACACCTTATGCCTTGCAAAAAAGTCGGAGATATCAACAATGGTTAAATCACAACCGTTGCACAGATCCATTACGTTCGCGGGCTGAAATCAAATGAACGAATTCAGGGGAATGTAGGCAAACTAGCCGAATCGGGCTTAATCCTAGGCCTACGATTGGTTGGCCTGAATCAAATTTAAATTAGAGCATATGATAGGCCAATTAGAACGAACCTGCGCATGCGCAGTAACGAGAAACTGGTCGGCGCATGCGCAAATGCCTTTGACCCAACCTCCGAAATGCCCCCGACCGTAACGTCGCAGCGGCGTCGAGAAGAACTATTGGAGAGCGACCTTTCGTGCCCCCATTAAGAAGTACTGGGGACTTTACCAAAAATCCTGTTTGGTAACGAAATTGTGTGATAATTAAATTGTCCTATTTTGGTCGGGTAAGTGTATCATCAGGTATAATTTAGAATGAAGAAGAAGTTATCTTCTATGGTGTTCTGCCAGTTACGCACTCGTTACCGAGATACAAGGCCGTGAAAGCTTTCTCAAGAATTACCAATTATATAATCTATAAACATCTATAACTCAAATTATTACAGTAATTATCAGTTCTTTGAAATTCATCAACTATTACGATTGATTAAGAATTGTCTTGATTATGAAGACGGCAATTATTAAAGAAGATAAAAAGACGTTTGAATAGAAGTTACAATTATCAGTTCTTTGAAATTCATCAACTATTACGATTGATTAAGAATTGTCTTGATTATGAAGACGGCAATTATTAAAGAAGATAAAAAGACGTTTGAATAGAAGTTACAATGGCGTCGCTGTGTTGACATTTTGGGCGTCTTCTATTTGATTAGTGTTTATGTTTATGGTTCCGGTTTAGAAATGGTTCCGGTTGTTTTCATTCTTTTTAATAAGTCAATTGGTGGACACTTGTAAGCAATCAGTGGGAATATAATTAAAAATTTAGATAATTTCTCAATAAATCGGATAATTTAGTGGTAATTATTATGGCAAATAATGGATTCCGTTAATGGCGGTTCCTTTACGTTTTGGGCGTCGTCTCCTGAGGACTTCTCGTTCGTGGTTCCCGTTTGAATTTGATGTTTTGATTCAAACCTAATGGATGAAAAGGGGAAAGTTAGATATAATCATTGGAGAAATAATTAAAAATATAGAAAATTTATCTCATTGACAGATAATTAGGATAAATGACGATAAGTACTCCGGCCGATGTAATAGTAGTAGAGGTGTCAATTACCCAGATGTTGTGACACCAGATTTAATAGACACACACAGTAGTAGTAGTAGTAGTAGTAGTAGTAGTAGTAGTAGTAGTAGTAGTAGTAGTAGTAGTAGTAGTAGTATGTGGACTTTACTTAAGAAACGGCTTTTCTGCTTGTTTTAATTCTACCTTTGTTTATGTTTAAGTTATTTTTCTTTATACAATAGTACCATAATTTTTTCATACATTCTTTCCTATTTTCAACCTCCCCCTCAGCAGATCTGCAAAGAAGAGTATGTTAGCTATCAGTGCCTTTTCATGTCCTGATATGGCTGCTGCACAAAACTATGGTACCTAATTCTAATCTCATTGTATCATGCTGGGTAGTAGAGTAAGAAATATTCTAAATTTCCATTTCTTTTTCTAAGCAGCAAAACGTTTCTGCTATCTTTAACCCTTTTATTCTATTTCTGTTATGTAGTCTGGCCCTACTGGTCAGTTTTGTTTTTTCAGTGCTGTCATACCAGATTTCTTCTCTTATGTTTTTGTAATAGCATTTTCTGTAGACTCAATGTTGTCTCATCATTCATTTATCTCTCTCTGCCATGCATTTCTGTCCCAGTTGTTTATTATTTCTTTGAGCTGTTTACCTTTAACAGCTTCAATTTTACTTAAGTTTATGTTTAATTCTCTCATATATTCTTTTACTTGCATTTTCTAGGGGGTTTTCTTGTTTTCTTACTGATCCCTGGTTATCTCATTTAGGGGCCTATTTCCACCACTCTCAAGTGTACTTTTCAGATAGGATAGTTTATTCTTCATATATATTTTAGGGCTTGTGCCTTGTATGATAAGGCGCCCTATGAGGTAATGTTAGACTTGCGATAATCTTACGCTAAGTCGGTTGGTATTGCACTTCCATCTTCAATGGAGTGTCTGGGGGTTTGTAGATCACTTACGAAGTCGGGATTATCTTCTTGTTTATGACGACGAGGTGTTAAACTCATGATGATTCGGTGAGGAGGTTCTTGTAGAAAACACGAAGTATAAAAATATATATATTCTTCTGAAGTTTTACATGGTGAAGATCAGGTATGATTGTATAAGTCTTCTAATAACGATAGCTTGATCGCTTCTGCCAATGATGATGGCTACTTCTGTTCTCTCTACATGATAAAGCTTAGGTAAAGAGATACAGGTCTTCTAATGACGATAGCTAACTCTATTCTGCCTGTCTACCATCTCTGTTACAAGTTATGAAGGAAGCAGATAGTAGCTCGAACATATGAACATACTATCAGATGACATAGTTACATACGAACACACAATCAAATGAGACACGCTACAGATCACGTAGGCCGTTTGAATTATAGGTCGGGGTAGTTGTCTCAAGCAGGGAGCTTAGACTAATGTTTATAAACAATTGAATGACTACAGGTGACGGCATGTTATCTTAGCCTACTTTTATTGTGTACGTCATCTTTAGCGTCTCTAATCTGATCACATTCCTGCAAGCAATCTGGTTGACCTCTTTAGTTTTAGTCTTTTATATATATGGACTAACATTCCATATTTTTATTATGTAAACACTTACATTAGCTCGGTCAGCTACCAAAACCAACTACTGAATATTACTCAAGCTTGACTTGCATTTGACTTATAGGAGTGTGATACAGACACTATGTGAAAATAGAAAGTAATTATAAGTAAAAAAAAAAATCATGGTGTACACAAATACAGATTCAAGTAATAAAATATTAAACAATGATATTGGTAAATAATAGTGATCACGTGATATATAATGATACAGTTTTTTCACTTCATCTCATTAAGATACATATGCTACAGAAAATACTAATGTACTCTGACAATTGCATAGAATGAAGATTAACATGATAAAAATCATATTTTAACTGATAAAAAATTTCATATATGAATTGATAAAATTATTAATGTTTATGCTAACTGTTATATATCTGATTCATTAATCCATATACTAACTCATATATAACTGCAGATATTGGTAAGATAAAAGGTAACAGATTGATTATAGGCTACCTGATTTGTTTATACATATGTATATGGTTTCATATAATTATGATTAATATATGTGCACTTTAAATAGATTCCTATTGCGTACACGCAAAGATATATTTAGATTCTGTTATTTATGATCATTTATATATAGATTCCTATTGCGTACACGCAAAGATATATTTCGACTCTGTTATTTATGATCATTTATATATCTGAATCATGATATCTTATATTATATCGGATACATGACCGAGGTTATACTACCACACATTTAACTAGCGTTCGAACAACTTTTCGTCCATTACACAGTTCCAGACAACCACCTATAGCCAAATGAAACGGCCAATTTCACAGGGTTAAAACAAGGGGAAAATTTGCCTGGGCGGGTCCAACGTTCTATTTTGCGCTCATACTTATTCTCTGCGTCCTAAGCTACACGATTACGTTCGCGATGAATGAAATCATCCCCAGCACGAGTCCTTCGCCAGCAAAGTAGAGTTGAATATCCTTAGGGTCGTAATTTGTCGGAAGTATGTCCCTTTTGTAGTCGATTCCGACAGCCGCCGGAGCGTTCCGCATTAAAACGAGATTAACGACGAGATACGGTGTCGGTCGAAGAAGTCCATGAAATTCCTTTCACATTGTAGGCGGTTGTTACTTGACTGTAGTCGTCCGCTGCGACGAACGATTTTTTGAAGTTGCGATGTGAAACTCTCGTACTGCAGGATACTGTAACAGGTTCCATTAATCAGCCTGCAAGTGAAATTATACTTGTCACAAGGGCAAAGTAAATTCAGACGACATCCAAATACAGGGGAGGGAAGAGAGCCATTTAGACCAGACTTAACCCACATGAATTCGCTGATATTTTGGAATTCAAAAGAGTCCGCTGTACAAACTTTTTTATCCATGTCATTAACAATGAGTGAACCTATCCAGGTCTATGATGACTGTAAAAATATCCATAATTATAAAAAATAAACAGATATCAATACGAATCCCAAAGAAAATTCTATATTACTGGTAGTAAGTTACTAGACAAAGAAGTGGAAAACGGAGCTATTTGTAAGATTGCCAGGCAACATAAGAGTCAAAGAGAATATTAATCATGATTGTGTATTTCTCTATGCTAACTGAAATTAAGTTGTGATAAAATCTGATCCTATGTGCCCTAACAAAAGTTTCATATTCAATTTTCTCGCGCGCATCTTCTGAGGCTAATTTTAAAAACTTTATTTATAGGTAGGAGATGCAACGAAAAAACCCACTATGTAAACTATTTCTAAATAAACTTTGGGTTTTTCAAGAAATGTGACATTTTCCCATGAATGTTTTTACTTGAATTGTAATAGGCTAATGTTGCAAATAAATATTTCATATACATATCTTGAATACTTCTAAAATGTCTTAAGGTTTTGTTCAGAAAAAATTAATTCATTTTGTTGTTATAGAAATTCTATTTGCTTATTTTGTTTATTAATTTTAAAATGATTGCAACTCCTTTTAGGGCTTGTGCCTTGTATGATAAGGTGCCCTATGAGGTAATGTTAGACTTGCGATAATCTTACGCTAAGTCGGTTGGTATTGCACTTCCATCTTCAATGGAATGTCTTGGGGTTTGTAGATCACTTACGAAGTCGGGATTATCTTCTTGTTTATGACGACGAGGTGTTAAAACTCATGATGATTCGGTGAGGAGGTTCTTGTAGAAAACACGAAGTATAAAAATATATATATTCTTCTGAAGTTTTACATGGTGAAGATCAGGTATGATTGTATAAGTCTTCTAATAACGATAGCTTGATCGCTTCTGCCAATGATGATGGCTACTTCTGTTCTCTCTACATGATAAAGCTTAGGTAAAGAGATACAGGTCTTCTAATGACGATAGCTAACTCTATTCTGCCTGTCTACCATCTCTGTTACAAGTTATGAAGGAAGCAGATAGTAGCTCGAACATCATGAACATACTATCAGATTGACAATAGTTTACATACGAACACACAATCAAATGAGACACGCTACAGATCAGTAGGCCGTTTGAATTATAGGTCGCGGTAGTTGTCTCAAGCAGGGAGCTTAGACTAATGTTTATAAACAATTGAATGACTACAGGTGACGGCATGTTATCTTAGCCTACTTTTATTGTGTACGTCATCTTTAGCGTCTCTAATCTGATCACATTCCTGCAAGCAATCTGGTTGACCTCTTTAGTTTTAGTCTTTTATATATATGGACTAACATTCCATATTTTTATTATGTAAACACTTACATTAGCTCGGTCAGCTACCAAAACCAACTACTGAATATTACTCAAGCTTGACTTGCATTTGACTTATAGGAGTGTGATACAGACACTATGTGAAAATAGAAAGTAATTATAAGTAAAAAAAAAAAATCATGGTGTACACAAATACAGATTCAAGTAATAAAATATTAAACAATGATATTGGTAAATAATAGTGATCACGTGATATATAATGATACAGTTTTTTCACTTCATCTCATTAAGATACATATGCTACAGAAAATACTAATGTACTCTGACAATTGCATAGAATGAAGATTAACATGATAAAAATCATATTTTAACTGATAAAAATTTCATATATGAATTGATAAAATTATTAATGTTTATGCTAACTGTTATATATCTGATTCATTAATCCATATACTAACTCATATATAACTGCAGATATTGGTAAGATAAAAGGTAACAGATTGATTATAGGCTACCTGATTTGTTTATACATATGTATATGGTTCATAATTATGATTAATATATGTGCACTTTAAATAGATTCCTATTGCGTACACGCAAAGATATATTTAGATTCTGTTATTTATGATCATTTATATATAGATTCCTATTGCGTACACGCAAAGATATATTTCGACTCTGTTATTTATGATCATTTATATATATGATACATGATACTTTATATATATAGGATACATGACCGAGGTTATACTACCACACATTTAACTAGCGTTCGAACAACTTTTCGTCCATTACACAGTTCCAGACAACCACCTATAGCCAAATGAAACGGCCAATTTCACAGGGTTAAAACAAGGGGAAAATTTGCCTGGGCGGGTCCAACGTTCTATTTTGCGCTCATACTTATTCTCTGCGTCCTAAGCTACACGATTACGTTCGCGATGAATGAAATCATCCCCAGCACGAGTCCTTCGCCAGCAAAGTAGAGTTGAATATCCTTCGGGTCGTAATTTGTCGGAAGTATGTCCCTTTTGTAGTCGATTTCCGACAGCCGCCGGAGCGTTCCGCATTAAAACGAGATTAACGACGAGATACGGTGTCGGTCGAAGAAGTCCATGAAATTCCTTTCACATTGTAGGCGGTTGTTACTTGACTGTAGTCGTCCGCTGCGACGAACGATTTTTTGAAGTTGCGATGTGAAACTCTCGTACTGCAGGATACTGTAACAGGTTCCATTAATCAGCCTGCAAGTGAAATTATACTTGTCACAAGGGCAAAGTAAATTCAGACGACATCCAAATACAGGGGAGGGAAGAGAGCCATTTAGACCAGACTTAACCCACATGAATTCGCTGATATTTTGGAATTCAAAAGAGTCCGCTGTGCAAACTTTTTATCCATGTCATTAACAATGAGTGAACCTATCCAGGTCTATGATGACTGTAAAAATATCCATAATTATAAAAAAATAAACAGATATCAATACGAATCCCAAAGAAAATTCTATATTACTGGTAGTAAGTTACTAGACAAAGAAGTGGAAAACGGAGCTATTTGTAAGATTGCCAGGCAACATAAGAGTCAAAGAGAATATTAATCATGATTGTGTATTTCTCTATGCTAACTGAAATTAAGTTGTGATAAAATCTGATCCTATGTGCCCTAACAAAAGTTTCATATTCAATTTTCTCGCGCGCATCTTCTGAGGCTAATTTTAAAAACTTTATTTATAGGTAGGAGATGCAACGAAAAAAAAAAACCCACTATGTAACTAATTTCTAAATAAACTTTGGGTTTTTTCAGAAAATGGTGACATTTTCCATGAATGTTTTACTTGAATTGTAATAGGCTAATGTTGCAAATAAATATTTCATATACATATCTTGATACTTCTAAATGTCTAAGGTTCAGAAAAAATTAATTCATTTTGTTGTTATAGAAATTCTATTTGCTTATTTTGTTTATTAATTTTAAAATGATTGCAACTCCTTTTAGGGCTTGTGCCTTGTATGATAAGGTGCCCTATGAGGTAATGTTAGACTTGCGATAATCTTACGCTAAGTCGGTTGGTATTGCACTTCCATCTTCAATGGAATGTCTTGGGGTTTGTAGATCACTTACGAAGTCGGGATTATCTTCTTGTTTATGACGACGAGGTGTTAAACTCATGATGATTCGGTGAGGAGGTTCTTGTAGAAAACACGAAGTATAAAAATATATATATTCTTCTGAAGTTTTACATGGTGAAGATCAGGTATGATTGTATAAGTCTTCTAATAACGATAGCTTGATCGCTTCTGCCAATGATGATGGCTACTTCTGTTCTCTCTACATGATAAAGCTTAGGTAAAGAGATACAGGTCTTCTAATGACGATAGCTAACTCTATTCTGCCTGTCTACCATCTCTGTTACAAGTTATGAAGGAAGCAGATAGTAGCTCGAACATATGAACATACTATCAGATGACATAAGTTTACCATACGAACCACCAAAACAATCAAATGGAGACCACGCTACAGATCACGTAGGCCGTTTGAATTATAGGTCGCGGTAGTTGTCTCAAGCAGGGAGCTTAGACTAATGTTTATAAACAATTGAATGACTACAGGTGACGGCATGTTATCTTAGCCTACTTTTATTGTGTACGTCATCTTTAGCGTCTCTAATCTGATCACATTCCTGCAGCAATCTGGTTTGACCTCTTAGTTTTAGTCTTTTATATATATGGACTAACATTCCATATTTTATTATGTAAACACTTACATTAGCTCGGTCAGCTACCAAAACCAACTACTGAATATTACTCAAGCTTGACTTGCATTTGACTTATAGGAGTGTGATACAGACACTATGTGAAAATAGAAAGTAATTATAAGTAAAAAAAAAAATCATGGTGTACACAAATACAGATTCAAGTAATAAAATATTAAACAATGATATTGGTAAATAATAGTGATCACGTGATATATAATGATACAGTTTTTTCACTTCATCTCATTAAGATACATATGCTACAGAAAATACTAATGTACTCTGACAATTGCATAGAATGAAGATTAACATGATAAAAATCATATTTAACTGATAAAAAATTTCATATATGAATTGATAAAATTATTAATGTTTTATGCTAACTGTATATCTGATTCATTAATCCAATATACTAATCATATATAACTGCAGATATTGGTAAGATAAAAGGTAACAGATTGATTATAGGCTACCTGATTTGTTTATACATATGTATATGGTTTCATATAATTATGATTAATATATGTGCACTTTAAATAGATTCCTATTGCGTACACGCAAAGATATATTTAGATTCTGTTATTTATGATCATTTATATATAGATTCCTATTGCGTACACGCAAAGATATATTTCGACTCTGTTATTTATGATCATTTATATATATGATACATGATACTTTATATATATAGGATACATGACCGAGGTTATACTACCACACATTTAACTAGCGTTCGAACAACTTTTCGTCCATTACACAGTTCCAGACAACCACCTATAGCCAAATGAAACGGCCAATTTCACAGGGTTAAAACAAGGGGAAAATTTGCCTGGGCGGGTCCAACGTTCTATTTTGCGCTCATACTTATTCTCTGCGTCCTAAGCGACACGATTACTTTCGCGATGAATGAAATCATCCCCAGCACGAGTCCTTCGCAGCAAAGTAGAGTTGAATATCCTTAGGGTCGTAATTTGTCGGAAGTATGTCCCTTTTGTAGTCGATTCCGACAGCCGCCGGAGCGTTCCGCATTAAAACGAGATTAACGACGAGATACGGTGTCGTCGAAGAAGTCCATGAAATTTCCTTTCACATGTAGGCGGTTGTTACTTGACTGTAGTCGTCCGCTGCGACGAACGATTTTTTGAAGTTGCGATGTGAAACTCTCGTACTGCAGGATACTGTAACAGGTTCCATTAATCAGCCTGCAAGTGAAATTATACTTGTCACAAGGGCAAAGTAAATTCAGACGACATCCAAATACAGGGGAGGGAAGAGAGCCATTTAGACCAGACTTAACCCACATGAATTCGCTGATATTTTGGAATTCAAAAGAGTCCGCTGTACAAACTTTTTTATCCATGTCATTAACAATGAGTGAACCTATCCAGGTCTATGATGACTGTAAAAATATCCATAATTATTAAAAAAAAATAACAGATATCAATACGAATCCCAAAGAAAATTCATATTACTGGTAGTAAGTTACTAGACAAAGAAGTGGAAAAACGGAGCTATTTGTAAGATTGCCAGGCAACATAAGAGGCAAAGAGAATATTAATCATGATTGTGTATTTCTCTATGCTAACTGAAATTAAGTTGTGATAAAATCTGATCCTATGTGCCCTACAAAAGTTTCATATTCAATTTTCTCGCGCGCATCTTCTGAGGCTAATTTTAAAAACTTTATTTATAGGTAGGAGATGCAACGAAAAAACCCACTATGTAACTAATTTCTAAATAAACTTTGGGTTTTTCAAGAAAATGTGACATTTTCCCATGAATGTTTTACTTGAATTGTAATAGGCTAATGTTGCAAGTAAATATTTCATATACATATCTTGATACTTCTAAATGTCTAAGGTTCAGAAAAAATTAATTCATTTTGTTGTTATAGAAATTCTATTTGCTTATTTTGTTTATTAATTTTAAAATGATTGCAACTCCTTTTAGGGCTTGTGCCTTGTATGATAAGGTGCCCTATGAGGTAATGTTAGACTTGCGATAATCTTACGCTAAGTCGGTTGGTATTGCACTTCCATCTTCATGGAATGTCTTGGGTTTGTTAGATCACTTACGAAGTCGGGATTATCTTCTTGTTTATGACGACGAGGTGTTAAACTCATGATGATTCGGTGAGGAGGTTCTTGTAGAAAACACGAAGTATAAAAATATATATATTCTTCTGAAGTTTTACATGGTGAAGATCAGGTATGATTGTATAAGTCTTCTAATAACGATAGCTTGATCGCTTCTGCCAATGATGATGGCTACTTCTGTTCTCTCTACATGATAAAGCTTAGGTAAAGAGATACAGGTCTTCTAATGACGATAGCTAACTCTATTCTGCCTGTCTACCATCTCTGTTACAAGTTATGAAGGAAGCAGATAGTAGCTCGAACATATGAACATACTATCAGATGACATAGTTACATACGAACACACAATCAAATGAGACACGCTACAGATCACGTAGGCCGTTTGAATTATAGGTCGCGGTAGTTGTCTCAAGCAGGGAGCTTAGACTAATGTTTATAAACAATTGAATGACTACAGGTGACGGCATGTTATCTTAGCCTACTTTTATTGTATACGTCATCTTTAGCGTCTCTAGTCTGATCACATTCCTCAAGCAATTGGTTGACCTCTTTAGTTTTAGTCTTTTATATATATGGACTAAATTCCATATTTTATTATGTAAACACTTACATATATACCTTGAGTGGCAGGAATAAAGGAAGGAAGAGGCCCTTATTTCAGATCTTAATGCATAAATCGCTGTGTATCTTGGGGCTTTCAGAATTGTTCTATCTATTACTTGATTGCCTACTTTTTGTAATTCATTGATGGTTTTTTTGTCTTAGGGTTTCATGAATTCCATGGCCTTCAAGAAAGGATGGCATTGATAGCTAATCTTTTCCAATACAGCTTTCCTATTTTCAACCTATTACAGATTTTACTGATGAATGCATTAGCCATATTTGCCCCTTTCTGCTTTGCTTCAATTTGGTTCCTTTTTATCTGTTCTCTGAAGCAGCCTTCCATATTGTTGATTGTTACTTCTAGGTATCTTATCTGCTCAACTAATTTCATTCCTTCCATGTGCTCCATATTTTCCACATCATCGATACTATACCAGTCGTTGTATATTAACATGTTACTCTTGTCCTTGTTTATGTTTAGGCCACATTCACTCGCTATTTCCATAAGTGTTTTTATTGATTTTGTTATTTCTTCAAGTGTGTGTCCTAGTATTAATCCATCATCTGTATATAATAGTGCCACAATCCTTATAACTTCATTTCTAAAAACCTTCTGTTGTATTTTCTAGTTTTTCTATATTCAGGTACGTTATTAGTAGGAAAGAATATAGTTGACCCATTGCATCCCTGTCATATTCCATTAGTTACATTTAGCTCTTTTTGTTCTATATTGTTAAGGCATAGGCTACATACATCATTTGTATACATCTTTGCAACTGCATTTATTACTTCTGCATGCAGCCTATACTTCATCATGACCTCTATGAGCATTTTTCTATTAACTTGATTCAAATGCTTTTTGGAAGTCTATCGATACAACAAATAATGGGTCCTTTCTTCTGTATGTTTCCTGTATGCAGTATTGTAGTTCATTAATTTTTTCCTATATTTCTAATATGCTTTTCTATTTTGGTTTTCAGGATCCCCTTGAAAATTGTATATGATGCATTTGTTAGAGCAATTGGTCTAAGATCTTTGACTGTAGGTGTTGTTTCTTGGGTGTAATGTGTTGGTTTTTACTTGAAACAGCTTCTTTGTGTTTTCTTGCCCGTCAGTTTGGTACTTTGTTAGAATAGTTTGAACAGAATTGGCTTCATTCCGTCTGGCTCTTTATTTGCCTTCGTTTTCTCGAGTTGATTTTTTACATCTTTTTCTGTTATGTTGATTTCTTACATGGGTTTAATTTCTGTCTCTGTTAGGTCATACACTCCATGCATGTGTTCTCTTAAAGATATATGTTATTTCATATGCTGTCCTAATCTTTTCACTATTCCTTCCCTGTCATGTTTATTTTGTTCTTTCTTGCTTTCACTCAATATCTCTATTTTGTTTTCTTCTTTTTGGTATTTTGTTTCCCAGAATTTTACCAGCTCTTTCCCTTGGGTTTCTCCCTTCATCTCTTGCTTATTTTTTTGTCGTATATCCTTATCCATTCTTTTTCTGAGGTGGTCTTTCCTCTCAGCATGTCTATATATTCCCAGATTTTCCTGTGTCTGTTTTTATCATTCATTATCTCATTTTTAACCTTTTCTTTATATTCTTCATATGCTTTCTTTATTATTATCTGCACTTTTTGTTTTTTGTTTAAGATATGCTTCTTCATAGTATCTCTTTTCTTCTATTCTTGTGGCTTTCCTTTTTAATTTGTTATATACTCTTTCTTTGGCTTATTTCCTTCTTTATTTCTTTGGTGACCCATACTGGTTCTATTTCTTCTTGTTTTCCTTTCTTTGACCTTCTTTTGATTATCTTCTCTAGGTTATTTGCTTTTGCTTCACTCAATGTTTCCTCCAACTGGGTTAGATCTCCTTTTCTGTCTTGTTGGCTTACATTTTGTTTTATATATTCAAGGTATTTCCTGGTAGACTCTTCTGTAACTTTCAAATATTTGACTTCTTTTGTTTCATTTCTGAATGTTTTCTTTACTTTAGTGTTCATTTTGAATTGGACTTTTATGAGGTGATGGTCTGATAGGTCATTTTCATATTTTCCCTCATCTATCTCAATACATTTATAGTTTTTATACATATTTTGGTTGACTAGAGCAAAGTCTAAACTGCTGTTCTGATCTCCTTTACTCCAGGTTATCTCCCTTTGCAGCTGGGATCTCCATTTAATAGTGTTAGGTCGTATTTTTCCATTAGGTCCACAACGTATTTTCCATTTTGGTCAAGTTCCTGTGTCCCTAAGAAACCTAAATGTCCATTGAAATCCCCAAGGACAATCACAGGCAGGTTTGTGTCTTCTCTAGTGCTACATGTAAGGCGCTTGTTATTCGTTCATTTCTTTCTTTATCACTAGTTGACATGTAGACTAGGATTATTGGTTAAATCTTGCTGTTCTATAATTGCCCAAAGCCCCTCTACTATTAGAATGTCTTTGTGTTCTGACTTTTCTTTTTCCATCTGGATCTCTCCTTTGGATCTGTACATTATTAGTATACCTCCTCCTTTGGTGTCGTCTTCACCTCTCATTGAGTCTATCATTCTGATACCTGTTGGAAATAGTAATTTTTGCTGTTTAAGGTGTGTTTCTGTGATGCACATTATTGTGTTTTCTTTTGTTAAGTCCACTAGCTCGATTAATTTTGCTTTTGTCAGCCCTTGGGTGTTTATGAGCTTTATTTCTAGATTTCTTGATGCATCTTCTGTGTTGCTCACTATCTTTTCATTTTCTCTATTTATAAGTGCTTCTACCATCTAACCGTTTATCTATCATTTGGAAACAACTATTTTCTCCTGAGCCTAATAAACTAATTTCCCTTCTTCTACAGCCTACCTCAGAGTCTCTAACATTACTAGACAATCTATTTCCTCCTAACTCTAAAGTATTTACATTCCTAAAAATATTATTACTCCCTATCTCTAAATTATTTCTAGCTATTTTATATTTTCCTACCTCTAACTCATCTACATTAGTACTAACAATTCTATTGTTTCTATCTATAGTTCCCTGGACTTCCTTTTTAGAGCATTCTGGTCGTCTGAAAGTTTCCTCCTATCTTCAGCTCCCCCTTATTTATTAACCATCCTTTCTCTTTGTTTTCCTGCTTTTTCTTTAACTCTGACCTTAATGCTATCTTTTTCTCTTTCTTTAGCAGTTATGTCTGGTACTATAGATATATTTTTCTTAATTTCCTTCTTTGCATTCTTTAGCAGTCTGGCACTTTTTAATGTGGTCCATTTTTTCCTGGGTCTTGATCTGCCTATTGTCTCATTGCTTTGTTCCTGTTGCGGTCGCAGCCTACCTAACCTCACTACTTCTTTAATTTTCCACTCTTCTTTATCAAGGTTAAGTTCTTTTGTGAAAATTTCACTGCACCTCTCATCATCTAACTTACAATTTTCTATTTCCTCTCCAGCTTGAGGCTCTGGCAAGTTGAACATGATCAGGTTTTCCTTCCTTCTGTCTTTGTCCTTCCTGTGCCTCTCTTATTTCCTCCTGAATTGTTTCCCTTATTCTGTTGCTGCTGAGGATCTCTTTCTTTATTTCTTTGGCCAGGGTCGTTTTAATGTTCCTGAGGGTTACTTCTATTTGTTGTAGTCTAACCTTTTATCGATTGCTTATGATGAACCAGGAATCATCGGGAGGCGTCCAAAACTGGCTCGCTATCCCTTACTAAAACTTATACTCACACATGAAATCACATACATGATCACTATTCATAAGGCATAATATAAAAAATTACATAACGAAAGTAAATACATGTTAACATTATACGATATTTAATTGCATTTAGGTATATTATAATGTTTTGTTTTATTATTTCGTATATTTATTCACCAACCGATACACCGGCTTTGCAGTTGGCTCGCTATCCCATACCATCCTTATAATTCCGTACATTATTCATATTTCGTTATATAACGGAATATATAACGAAACAATAATGGTGAAAGAACCACATTTACTCGAGAATGACACTCTTAACATTATTTTATCTGATTTTGCTATGTTCTAGTATGTAGTATCTGAGGTGCGGTTAGCACCGAAAAGATGGTTTTACTCAAAGACAAAGTCTTTTGACATAAACGTCATTAGACGTTTTAGTAACAAAGTATAATTACTGTTTTAGTTATGATAATTCATTTGTCCTTATATGAATAAAATTGCTCTTGGTGAATGTATTGCGCATATCACGTATGGTAAGAGTTGAAGGTGTTATTGGGTCTTGTTTGTGCCTCTCGCCAGAGAAGCCATTAGGAGAGGTCAAGAGATCGGGAGGGGAAAGGAAGGGTAGTAGTTCACCCCTCTGGTCGCTCCTTTGCGTGCCCCTCCCCTAGAGGTGTGTATGCGTATGTGCGTAAGTAACTGTATGGGTGTAAAACAATCCCAAAATGGTATTGACACACACCACCAATTAATTCACTAAATTTAACAAATATGTTTAAATTGCACACCATTGTATTTGGAATTTATTTTTGACAACGAACTTGATATTATGAAGTACTTTATGTTCATGAAAACCTTCCAAGTCAGTTCTGCATTCGTGGTAATTGTATAACTCGTCTCTTTTTCCCAACAAAACCCGAATGCAGGACGGAACAAACAGCTTCTTGGCTCAACATTTGAGGTGACCTGTCATCCAGTGTTGTGTAGTGATGTGTGTGTGGATTTAGAAAGGACGATTGCCCTGATTCTTTGAATTTTGTCGTAATTTGTTCATTTGAGTGCCATTGATTTATAATTCCAATTGAGTGATAAATTTCATGTGTCACTTATATGTTCTTACTCTTTGATATGTTTAATTTTTAGTCATTAAATCAATTTTAACTGTAAATTTATCAAAGGTGTTTCAATATTTCTCGTTTTTATTTCATTTTCCTATGTTTCAGTTTTATGGATGGTGAATATAAATTGATCTGATAAACCTTTATTGTGTTCATCCAGTGAGTATTCGCAACATTTTGAGAGAGAGAGAGAGAGAGAGAGAGAGAGAGAGAGATCGAGAGAGAGAGAGAGAGAGAGAAGAGACATACCTCTCGTCATATCTCCTATAGCGATTTATGATCTGGGTTCACGTCTACAAGGACTGCTCAGTAAGTGAAAGTACTTAATTGTGGTACTATTCATTAATGATATTGGTGTGTTATCTCGTTAATAATGAATTGGGTTGAGAGATATCTCCCCGTAATTTAGAAACCCCAAAGGGAGTTTTGTGGAGTTGTTACGTAAGGCTTTTAGCGGTTTTTGACCAAGTAACAACGTTAAGCATAATACAGTCCACTATAAGTCCATCTTTATCTCCACAATATATCTCCACAATATAGTGTGTGATATATATATATATATATAATATATATATATATATATATATATATTATATATATATATATATATATATATTTCACATACTATAACCAAATACACACACACACACACACACACACACACACATATATATATATATATATATATATATATATATATATATATATATATATATATATATATATATATATATATATATATATATATATATATATATATATATTTACGTATCTAGCTGGCCTTGAGAGAGGCTAGATACGTAAAACGGAAATAATTGAAGGAAGACCAGTTGAAATTAATTGACTTACCATAAAACTGATTATTAATGAATACTTCTTTAGAGGAAAAGGTCGCCAGAAAACTCAGCTCATTACTTTACAGCTATTTATTTAAAAGCAAAAGAGCCCGTGCTGGCCTGGAGGAAAGGTAAATGATGGCTCCAACTTATGTCATTCAAGCTGATCTTATAAACTCGCGGTAATGCACACTTGCGGGCAGAGAGACGGCACGTGACTCATGGAATCTGGAAAAGAATCCCAGTTATTAAACGAGATAAAAGAAAAAAATGACTTCTTGCTTTGATTAAGGCTGATTAATTCTCTAACATTGGGGAAAGTAAACTCGAATGTTTCACTGAGGTATGCACGAAGCTTGGTCTTTAACAAGTCACAAAGGAAGCACGTGGCCCGATGAGGACAAAGGGCTTTTGATGTAGAAGGGGCTAAAAATGAGAATTGAAAATGAATTTAGCAAGAGTCGTATGGTAGTAAAAGGTGCTGGGTTGAAGTTTACACTCCTTAGACGTACCTGGATGCAATATTCAGTGTATCGTTGTGGAAGAATGCGGCCTGACCTCTGTTCAGGTCTGGGTTCGTGTCCACCAGTTACGCCGTGGGTAGGCCTAAGTTTGGGAGGCTGGGCGGCTGGACATCTGTCCTGGACCACTGACTGCAGTTGACTGAGAGCGATACTGGTTGTTTCTGAATCACGGGGCTTCCAAAGACCGCCTCGAGCATCGCCTGAAAAGTGGTAAACACAACGCCAGCAAATTGGGAAGGAAAATAGGTCTTATTGTAGAAGTCCCTAAAATCCATCTCGAAGCCTAGCTACTCTTGTGACTTGCCTCTCTTACCCTAAGCTTCCGTCAGACCGGAAATATCTCCCTACGACATGCCCTCTCTCCCAACAACAGTCGCTTTAGGAGAAGGCATGGCTGCTTCTTTTATAATTAATATCACTAAAACTCTGCTGGGAAGGCGAGGCGTTCTATAAACGTAGCAATATATATATATATATATATATATATTATGATATATATATATATATATATATAATATATATATATATTATATATATAAATACATATATATATATATATATATATATATATATACTATAAATACATATATATATATATTATATATATAATATATATATATTTATTTATATATATACTATATATATATATTATATATATATCTATATATATATATATATATATATATATATATAATATATATATATATATATATTGGGGTCTTGCAAATAAAAGTTTTCATAATGACTGCAATAACTTTTTCATTGATATCTGAAGCACTGTAAAACTAAGTAACATAGGCCTTTATAAAACAAACGGACTAAAAAACACCCAGCTAAAACTAAAAACACAGACACACGGATACACAGTATCTCTCTGTCTCTGTCTCTCTCTCTCTCTGCCCTTTTTTCTCTCCTTTCTCCTCCACTGCCGGAAGCTACTATATTTAGAATTTTAGTATCATAGACATTAATGTGGTTATCATTTTTTTGTTTCCCATTTACTGCAACACATATCATCTGTATCGTCTCTAATTTCTGATCACTATCAACTAATAGTACGAACATATTGATTAAGCTTTGACGAATTTCAAAACACAGCTTTCTCTCCAACAGCTAGACTAACACTGCTCGAGAGGCCAGTGCAGACAGTTCTCCCCTCACCTTGACAAGGCGCCCGGGCAGGCTACCACATTTTCACCCTGCTAACAAAATTAGCCCTGCTTATCACCAGCAGTTCCACATATGTTTTCAATTCATTTTTTATTTACAAAAACAAAAGAATGGTAATAACTTTTGAAGATTATTGATAAGCTATACTTAAATGTTTTCAAGTTCTGGATGGGAAACAAATATGCTGTAAGAAGCGTTTGCAAACAATGATTCCTAGTGCGGTGACGACAGCCATTTAAAAAGGTGTGTTTAGTATTACAAGCAGTGGCACTGAGAAACTGCGGCACCCCCTATTGATTAGATTTCATATGTTTGCACACAATTATGAATATGTATAGTATATGTATATATACACATGTATAATGTGTCATATGTTTATCTTATTAATCATCTCTCTTTTTATTTCTCTTATTAATCCCTCCTCCTTGAGTGCATTAAAATAGCCAAGTAGATTAATAAAGAGACTACCGCACCGACAGGCATCCTGTCAAGTAGAGCTTAAGACGTTTAAAATGATAAAAAAGATTTAAAAAATACATTTAAAAAAAAAGGAATAAAAATATGCTACTCACGACTGTGAATGGTGTAGTAGTAGTAGTAGTTAATTCACCTCTAACTTCAGTCACCACACGACAACCAAGAAGACGATTGTGTCAACTCGTACAGAAGAAGAAGAAGAAGAAGAAGAAGAAGAAGAAGGCCAAGACGATGTTCAAATTCATGGTGAAAAGGAGACGGACGACTTTGACACAATGAGTACCACGAACGCAGATCCGATTTACAGAGTTTACGATAATGATCAAGTTGTCATCAGTCAAAAATCAATTCCAATACAATATTGTGGTGGGATTCAACCTATTTTCTTATAGGTATTGGATTAACTGGCAGTGCGTGGCAATACAATGTGGGTGATGTCACACCCATACAGCGCACGCACATACGCATACACGCCCGCAGAGTGGAGAGCGAGGGCGAACAACTGGCCGCCCCTTGTTTTCCACCCTCCTGCTGTTCATCTCTTGGCCCTGGCCTCTCCAGTAGCTTCTCTGGCGAGGGATGTACAAACCAAATAGATCTAATATCACCTTCATCTATTGCTCTACGTGGTATGTGCAATACATTCACAAAGAGCATATATATATATATATCATATATATATATATATATATATATATATATATATATATATATATATATATATATATACATATAAAGCTTCTTCCCAAATAAACTGTTTTCTTTGTACTACGCATACGAGGATCATACATCATTTGTTGTAGTGGTGGGGTTTCGGCCTTCTACCTCCTTCGTCGTCTTTGTCGTTTTGTTTATATAAGGCTACATACAGCCTTGCCTAGTGCTTCTAATGCCTCGTCTACTTCATTCCGTCCGCCTTCCGTTGACGATTACTTTTTTGCAATCCTCTTCTCCTATAGGGACTCGATCTCCTGTGCTTTAATGGACAGCTATTTGAAGACTCTGCGTCCTCTATAAGGTCTCTAGAAGCAGTGTCACTGTTGAGCAGAGAGAGAGAGAGAGAGAGAGAGAAGAGAGCGAGAGAGAGGATGAGAGGAGAGAGTGAGAGAGAGAGATTCCTATTGCTGTGTGGTACTAGGCGACACAGTAATTCTCGCCCTTATGTTGAGGGGACATAAAGATGGCAATTCTCTGGTACTGACGCTAAGCGGGATTCAACGATTTCGAGAGAGAGAGAGAGAGAGAGAGAGCATGTAAAGGTCACGGAATACTTTCATGAGCTTTCATACATTCAGAGGCATCATTTTTGTGAAATCTAACAAAACGGGAGAACATCTTTTTCTTGCTCTCTCTCTCTCTCTCTCTCTCTCTCTCTCATAGAGTCCTTAATCGTCATAAAGAGATTTTTTCCTTCCCAGTGAGAGAGACAATTATTTAACGCTTCCGAAACCATGACAAACCGAGATAAAATTATTTTGCCTATTATATTTCACGATGTTATAAAAAATATCCCATTATGAATTTTTCTTTCAGTAACATTAGTTTTTTTATTTCTTATTCGAGAAAAGATTTTATGAGAATTACAACGAGTTTTCAAAAACTATTTGAATCTTTGCAAGGAATCGAACACAGTTGATAACTGTTATTGTTATTGTTAATATTATTTTATTGAATTTTTTATCGTCATCATCATTACCATTCTTAAAGCAAAGAGAGGAAGAGCGAGGGGGCGGGGGGCGTGTTGTAATCCTCGCATGGGAAGACTTCCTCGAGGTTTTGGTTGCCAGAGAAGGTCTCGCCAGAGTCTTTTTAAGCTGAGAGGAAATGAACCCGTCGGCCATAAACATGGCGTCCTGTGGGAGCTCAGAGCTCGGGGAGGTTCTCGCAAGTCCTCTAGAATGGCTTATGTATGTTTGACGGCTGCTGACTCATATATATTAGAATTATAAAATATTGTTCTTTTATGGAAATGTCGTCATTTGATTAATTACGTGATTCTTCAGCAAATAAGTCATGAAAATTATTTATAAAAATAAAATCATACACACACACACACACACACACAAATATTTTAATAAATGCATATGGATAGCCTTTGTCCCTGACCCGCCTTGGATTATATATATATATATATATATGTATGAATGTATGTGTGTGTGTGTATATGTGTAAATAAAGATGGCTTATACCTTTATTTATGCATTTATCACGTTCCAAGCTTTTGTGATTCAGTTATACATATATGTATGCGTGTGTGTGTGTGTGTGTGTGTGTGGTATAAATGCATCCAATAAAATTGCTTTAAAAAGATAAGGCATTGCTTCTTGTGGGGTTTACTTATTTGGTGCATGACATAGGCCTATGAATGTTCGTAGTTCCTAAATATTCTTCTTTAATATTTTACATATATTTGACTCCATGCTTTTTACATACTTGTAGTTATTATTATTATTATTATTATTATTATTATTATTATTATTATTATTATTATTATTATTATTATTATTATTCCTTAACCGTACATTATTACTTTTACAGCAGCTGCATCAGAGATAGAGAGAGATAGATAGATAGAGAGAGAGAGAGAGAGAGAGAGAGAGAGAGAGAGAAAGTCAATATACTTTATCTCATTAGAATAGTTATAGAAAAAAACTTATAGAAAAAACACCCCCTCCTGCATTGAACCATAGTACCATAACTGTTTATTTTAGGAAAATGCCTGACCACTCGTTGGTAAAGGATGCAATGAAATGAGTGATACTACCTACTCGATATGAAGGTTCATAATGTACTAGCATACTCTAGAAGGAGTTGTTAACTTTGCAATGTAATATTTCTGAAAAACCGGGAAAACAAAGATATTTACCTATATAGGAAAATACATGTGAAACTTGTATGCCAGATAGATATGCACTGAACATCATTAGTAATGTGGTCACAGAAATAAATGAATCAAGACCGTAAATCAGAATAAAAATTTAGAGTTAATAGAATGATAGACGATCAAATATAATGATAATAAAGAATAAGTCATTTTAAGACTTTAGCCAAAGCAAAGCTTTTCATTCACTTGGTGCGTGCCCTAAAAGATGGTTTTTTCCAGTCTCTAAAACCGGTGGAGGGGGTTTGTGGGGAGGGAGAGGGATAGCTAGGGATAGAGGGAGAGGGGGAAGCCTTAGTCATAGACACCCTATCACTTTGTCGAATGTCGTCTGAAAGATAGTAATTGTCGACCTCACAGATTTAGTCGAACAACCAGATCAACGGTCTTCCTGTCCTCTTCTCCTCCCTTCCGGGAGGGAAGGGCGGGGCGGGGCGGGGGGGGCGGGGGGGGGGGGGGGGTGGGGGAGAGAGAGAGCCAAGAGGCAATTTGATTAATTACGTAATTCTTCAGCAATAAGAAGTAGAGGTGTTTGAGGCGAACGTCTTACATTTTTTTCTTTTTAGCAACACAAGACTTATCTTAATTTTCCCGACAGTTGAAGCTTAACCTGCAGTAATTATGGATATCGTGTTTGTAATGGGATCATGACATCTGTAGACTTTATTGGAAATAAAACATGGTTTCTCTCTCTATATGTTGCAAGCATTTTTTATACGCATCTTATCCAAATGGGCTGCATGAGACATGTCTGTACTTAAAACATTATTCAAACACCCAAGGATGACACTTTGTTAGTTTACTTTTGGATTGGTTCTCGTCATTTGAATTAGCGACTGAATAGTACTTCTGGTCTGGCATTCATCACTGCTTTCCAAGGCAACACCTCCAGATTAAAAAAACGAACACAAAATCAAGCTATTATTTGCCAGTTACGGTTCCTATATATCATGGCTTTCATAGACAATATAATATAGTTTATTGACATCACTGAAGATTAAAGTTTAAGCATATATTTTCATTAATCAGTTTTCTTTTTTTTCTAAGCTTTTAGTAATCTAAAAGTGTAGTTATGATTTTTCCTATATGGTTTGTAATTTTTTGGGTGGGAATTCGAAATTTTCTTATTTAATTGTGGCTGATAAAACAAACTTCTAACCCTCAGAATACTGCTGGGGAAAGCGATGCCCCCCAAAAATTAACAGAAAAACTGCAGCTGTGTACAGTGTTGGCAAGGCTGCTCGACTTCTTTGTAAGTACTGATTTTTTTTTTTTAGCAATTTCTTACCTTAATAAATACAAAATAGGAATCATTTTGTTGTTTGGCTTCGATATTTGCCAGCTTGATGGTGATTGGCTGAAAGCTTTCCTCCTTGAACCATCTGGTTTGAACTATCGGTGAAGAAATAGCCCATCAACGGAAATATGAAGAAATAGAAAAATGCAAAAGTAAAAACATTTATCACACAAATTGGTTTAAAAACCTCAATGCATCTTGAAGGCTTTCTTTATTCAGCCAAGAGTTACAACAGTCAGCAGAGTAGGAGGATACTAAAACTGGAACAACGTCAAAAGTACAGAAATACAACACAAACAACAGAGAAAAAATAAACACATTCGCTAACGACAAACACAATGCAGCTAAACACTCAAACAGGTCATTATGACAGATGCTAATTTTATATTCCCCACAAATTCTGATTTCTGATGAGGATGCAGGATCTATCTATCTGGCAGCCCGTCCTCACAGCGCCTGGCAAGTCCTATCCAAGACCAAGTCCTTTTCAAGACCGAGGTTTAGGACCTCTCGAAAAACATTCTTTGATTTATTTTTTTTGGTTTATGATACTTGAAATAATTCCTATTTTTTTTTTTTATCACTATTTTTTACAAACCACCTGGGGTTCAATGGCCACTGGACAGAAAAGCCACTCAATTATTATGGAAGAAGAATTCATACAGAAACACAAATCAATAACAGATAGAAATCACAAAATCATAAAAGAGAATCTCCCTCAACCCGGAATGGACGGTTCTTGACTTCCTAGAATATGCGAGCGTTTTAAAATATTATTATTGAATAATAATAATAATAATAATAATAATAATAATAATATAATAATAATAATAATAAGCGATCTTTGATTGGGTGTCGATGCTGGAAGGGGGTTAGTGAATAATAATGATAAGGATCATACTAATGATAAATGATATTTTGATTGGCTGTCGGAGGTGCAAAAGGTTAAGGGGTTGGGGGAGGGGGGGGGGTGGGGGGAGGAGCTGTTGTGCTCCCCCGATAAGCTGGGAGCGGAATGACTCATCCTGTAATGTCTGGCTAACCAGCGTAGGCGTTGAAACACTTGGCTTCTGTCAGCAATTCTAACGATGTTCATGATAAATGTTTTGCTTGCATCATGACTAGTCGTATATATATATATATATATATATATATATATATATATATATATATATATATATATATGTATGTATATATATATATATATATATATATATATATATATATATATATATATATATATATATATATATATATATATATATATATATTATGATACGCTTCTTCACAATTAGCAACGACATAATTACCAATTTTCATTTGAATGAATTCTCTCTCTCTCTCTCTCTTGCCAGTTATCCAAATACTCGTAATATATATATATATATATATATATATATTATATATATATATATATATATATATATATATATATATATACATATATGTATATGTATATGTATTACTGATCATGAAAGTTTGGAGCGTGATAAATCCATAAATAAAAGGTATAAGCAACGAAGAAAAAATAAATAACGGAGTTTCTGCAAGATCTTTCGACGTTCAACGTCCTTTACTCAGCTGAGTAAAGCTGAGTAAAGGACGTTGAACGTCGAAAGATCTTGCAGAAAACTCCGTTATTTAGATCAAGTTGACGAAAGCTCCCGTCTTTTAAGTATTTCTAATACACATTTTACATACTTGTGGACTTTTATTACTTCAAGATTCCAGTCATGTGATGGTAGTATTCGTATCTCATACAACCTGATATTGTTTGTCGTCATCGGAACAGACATTTTATTTATTCTCAGAGATTTTTAAAGTGTTTCAGAAGTTCTTCAAAGAACCTCAATTCGTTTATGTATATAAACTCTATGAATTTTTAAGCGTTATTGTCACCAAGCAGTGTCCTTAGAGACCACTACATTGATTGACTTACAGTCTGGGAATACGAGAAAAGTACAGGTTTTTCAAGCAGTTACTGTCTCAAGCTGAATGGGTAGAAAGGAACAAAGGTGGAAATGTATACAATAATGACATAATTATATTATTATCATTTTTTTATGAAATAAAAAAAATAAATGAAGGCTACTGCTATCCTCAGAAAAACCTAGCATATCTGGAGAGAGAGAGCGAGAGAGAGAGAGAGAGAGAGAGAGTCCATAACCACGTTACTGTTTGATTGTGTTTCGAGTCAGAATTTAATTGATTTCCCCAGTTCAATACTAACAGCTCTCTTAGCTATGACAGTTATTCAGCCACTTTTTTGGCTGATAAACTTGAGACTGAGAAGAGGCAGAAAGTCTCTTGGTTCCTCAACAGAAGAATTTCACTCAAAGAAAAAATAAGGTGGGGAACGTAAGAGATGTCGAGGAACTCCAGTTGACTTCCATGTCTACTCATCAAGCTTTTTATTATTATTATTATTATTATTATTATTGTTATTATTATTATATCACATTCCTCCAATTCGACTGGGTGGTATTTATAGTGTGGGGTCCGGGTTGCATCCTGCCTCCTTAGGAGTCCATCACTTTTCTTACTATGTGTGCCGTTTCTAGGATCACACTCTTCTGCATGAGACTGGAGCTACTTCAGCCTCTAGTTTTTTAGATTCCTCTAGGGATCTTGGGATCGTGCCTAGTGTCTCCTATGATTATGGGTACGATTTCCACTGGCATATCCCATATCCTTCTTATTTCTTATTTTCAGATCTTGATACTTATCCATTTTTTTTTTTTTTTTTTTTTCCCCTCTCTTTCTGTTTCAACTCTGGTGTCCCATGGTATTGCGACATCAATGAGTGATACTTTCTTCTTGACTTTGTCAATCAACGTCACGTCTGGTCTATTTTGCACGTATCACCCTATCCGTTCTGATACCATAGTCCCAGAGGATCTTTGCCTGATCGTTTTCTATCACTCCCTCAGGTTGGTGCTCGTACCACTTATTACTGCAAGGTAGCTGATGTTTCTTGCACAGGCTCCAGTGGAGGGCTTTTGTCACTGAATCATGCCTCTTTTGTACTGGTTCTGTGCAAGTTGCCGGGCATTCACTTGCTATGTGGTTTATGGTTTCATTTTTCGTATTGCACTTCCTACATATGGGAGAGATGTTATTTCCGTCTATCGTACTTTGAACATATCTGGTTCTTAGGGACCTGATCTTGTGCCGCTGTTATCATTCCTTCAGTTTCCTTCTTTAGCTCTCCCCTCTGTAGCCATTGCCAATTGTCATCGCTGCTAGTTCTTTAGTCTGTCTCATGTATTGTCCGTGCATTGGTTTGTTGTGCCAGTCCTCTTTTCTTTCTGTCTCCTGTCTCTCCTGTCTCATGTATTTATGGGTCTTCGTCTACTTTTATTAGTCCTTCTTCCCATGCACTCTTTAGCCACTCGTCTTCACTGGTTTTCAGATATTGCCCGTGCTCTGTTTTCAATGTTGACGCAGTCCTCTATACTTAGTAGTCCTCTCCCTCCTTCCTTTCGTGTTATGTATAGTCTGTCCGTATTTGCTCTTGGGTGAAGTGCTTTGTGTATTGTCATTTGTTCCTGGTTTTCTGATCTATGCAGCGGAGTTCTGCTCTTCGTTCCATTCCACTATTCCTGCGCTGTATCTGATTACTTGGCACTGCCCATGTGTTTGTTTGTGGGTTTGGCTTTTTATCATATTTCCTCATTGAGTTTTGACTTGAGTATCGCCTTGAGTCTCTGCATATATTCTTTCCTGATCGTGTCCTTCATCTCTTGGTGTTTTATATCTCCTCCTTCCATTATTACCAGGTATTTGTATCCTGTCTCATCTATGTGTTTGATGTTGCTCCCATCTGGTAGCTTTATCCTTCAGTTTCTCGTTACTTTGCCTTTTTGTATGTTGACTAAGGCGCATTTTTCTATTCCAAACTCCATCCTGATGTCCCCAAGATACAATTCTTACAGTCTGGATTAGGGTATCTATTTCCTTGATGCTCTTACCATACAGCTTGATGTCGTCCATGAACATCAGATGGTTGATTTTGTTGCCTCTTTTCTTGAGATTGGTACCCTGGCATCCATCTTCTGTAGTACTTTTGTCATGGGAATCATGGCTACTACGAAGAGTAGTGGGGACAGTGAGTCGCCCTGGAAGATCCCTCTCCTGATATTAACCTCTGCTAGTCTTATTCCAGAGCTTGTAAGTATTGTATTCCAGTTGCGCATTGTATTTTGAGGAAGCTGATGGTATTTTCCTCTGCCCCCATATATTTTCAGGCATTCTATTAGCCATATGTGTGGTATTATTATTATTATTATTATTATTATTATTATTATTATATTATTATTATTATATATTATTATTATTATTATTATTATTTTCGTACATTTCAACAATTGAGTTGAAAGTCTCGGTTAAGAAAAGTTGAAAATGTTTTTTTTTTTTTTTTTTTGTTTTTTTTTTTTTTTTTTATCAGACAATGACCGATGATGTTTCCCAAGATATTTCTGGGTTCAATCATTTCTTCAACCATTTATTGCGAGTTTTTCCTTCGCCTCAGTTCTTCGTTAACGATGAGAAAACTATAAAGCCGAATATCCTTTGCTGTAGACTACATAAGACAAGAACGAAAGATAATTAATGGATTGAGAAAGTAGCTCTTCAAAAGTCTCTCTCTCTCTCTCTCTCTCTCTCTTCTCTCTCTCTCTCTCTCTCTCAATCTTGAAATTGCTACTTGTAAGCTTAACGGTGTTTAAAAATTCCTTGGATGTCAAAACACAGTCAGTGAGAAGGTTGACACTCCAGTGGAATATGAGGAAACCGGCGAGGAATTTCCTCATTTTCATTGTTGGTTTCTAGAAGCTTTTTCAATATCATTCACAGAGAAGCGTCAGTGAATCAGTAAAGTCTTCTGCCGATTGTTCAAAGGTCTTGGAAAACAAATGGACACATCAGAAGAAAATGTGCTCAGACTGTAGGAAGTTTACGTCTGAAATTTGTCATTATATGAACAAAGACATCTTAGACAGCTGAGAACATTAAAGAATTATTATTATTATTATTATTATTATTATTATTATTATTATTATTATTATTATTATTATTATTATTATTATTATTATTATTATTATTATTATTATTATTATTATTATTATCATTATTATTATTATTCAGAAGATGAAACCTATTCGAATGTAACAAGGCCACAAGGACCATTAAATTGTATTTCAAGCTTCCAAAGAATATTAAGGTGTTCATGAGGACGAAGAGGAGGTGAAGGGAAATACAGGAGGAAGAGACCTCAATTATTAAAAAAGACAAACAAAACAATAATAATTAATATGTGGAGGTGTGGGGGAGGACATTGTTTTAAACTCTGCTGAAATAAAAACAGATTACGAAAGGGGGGATGAGGTGAAAGGAAGGAAGTGGGTTGATGAACGTAATTTTCTGGAGCCCTGCACTGCGTTTCAGAATCCTGAAGTCAACCATTGTCGGCAACAAAATTAATTG
>NC_087222.1:20328035-20360878 GCF_015104395.2 Macrobrachium nipponense
AAATCATACAAAAAATACACATGAACAAGAGAATTGGAGAAGGCAAAGGAAAATTTCTTAACCTAACACTGTGCAGTGTTCAATGAGAAATATTGTAAGAAAAAACAGTCATTTATTTTACCTTTGCATAAAGGTTACACAACCATTTTGCATCAAATTCACTCTGGCCAAAATACTTTGGCTCTGCCTTGACTTCTAATAAAGACTCTGCAAATGAAGAGCCTTCATCTGCATTTTCAGTGAGACCCTCCTCCAGATTCTCCTTCTCTTCTTTGAGTAACAGCAATATGATGGTCAATGAATTGGATCATAAAAATATGTGGTTTTTTCTTTTTATCGTCCCTTAGGTTGCTGTTGCCTTTTTTTCTATAGATTTTGCAGACAAGTTCACAATAGTTATCTCCCTATCAAGTGCAACTTACTTTGGGGCGCAAAACATTAACAAATCTGACAGTGCAACTAAACATCCTCGCTGATGAGTGACCTTTCTTTTGCATTTTGGCACCTGAAAAACAGTCTGGCATTCAGAACCAATGACTATGATTTGCAGAATACAAGACAAAAGTACAACATGCCGTGTAAAAGAAGAATATCTATCCTCCATGAGTGCTCACATATGTTATGAATCTACAAGAAAAAAACTGTTTCAACATTGTGTGGAAGAATGAGATCTTTCTTGAGTTAACACATTCACTCTAAGATGAACCTAATGAAAAAACCTAATGAAAAAGAACTCTTGGAAACTAAGTGCAGATACAGGATATGACTTCTTTCTAGCAGGAGTTTTCACACACCTTTTGAGACACCTTCATTCAAAACAGACGCAGGAGTCAAGTAAATAAAATCATGTAATAAAAACTACTTGGAAAGAGATCAAGTAAACAATTTCTGTCTAGTGTGAATTCTCTTGTCTTTTGAGAGGACTTGGTTGAGAAAAACTTCTTTGACATATAGAGCAACTATGTATATGGTTTCTCTCTGGGTTATGTTATTCTTAATTTTCAATTTATATCAGGGGTGCAATGGGCCCCAGCCTGGGGTCTATGGGTGCACCTCAAAATTCCACTAGCCTTATATCCAAGGGCTCGTTTCAAGGTGTTTACCATTGCTTTGAGGGCAGCAATCTGCACCTCATTTATACTGGGCAACTTTGTATACCCTGGAGATATTTTTGCATATTTTTCTTTAAGTCCTGTTGCTCCTACCACCAAAGGTATTTTTATTTATTTCCTTCAGTTCCCATGTGCTTTTCAGGTCATTCTTCAGGTCTTCATATTTTGTTATTTTATGCCTTTCAGCTCTATTGAGAGCAAAGTCACTGGGTACAGTCACATCTATAATCTTTGCTGTTTATTTTGTTCCAGATCACAACATCAGGTCCCATAGCACCTCCTCCTATATATATCTTCCTGTTGGAATTTCCTTGTCATAAAAGATGGTTACAGCTCTATCGGAGGTGACTGGATCTGGTTCATGCTCCAACACTTTTCCTTTCATTTCATTTCTGTATACTTTGAATATTTTTGTTGTGGTGGGCTGTGTAGTGACCATCTGCAAGCAGTCTTGCAGGCTGATATCAGATGACTAACACTCAATCGCTGCACGAAAAAACCTACAAGGATCAATTGCTGATATGCCCCCCATTTTCTTGAAGCTGTTTGTTAGGAAGCTTCATCTTGTGCTCCTATTATCAGTCTTCCTCCATCATAACCTAGATCTTCATTTCTTATCCATCTGAGTGACTCTTTGTTGTCTATGAAACTTTTTTCCAGTTCTTGAAATGTTCCTGCTCTTCCATTGTCTTTCTACCTTTCCATTCGAAGTCTCTCCTCTCTGTGACTGTATTTCTGCTTGGTCTTCCTGGCTATCGTTTTTGCTGGAGTCTGTTCAGTACCCTCTGTCTTCTATCAGATCTCCTGCAAAGTTCTTAGCCTGTTTTGTTATTGATGTTAGTTGTCTCAGGGCTCCATTGTGGTGTTGGGCAACCTATACTTACTATTGTTGCTTTTTAGGCCTGATTGATCTCAGTCAGGCCTAATCCACCTTCTCTGTGAGGGAGGTATATTCTGTCCATACACTTGTGTCTGTATGTGACTTTATGTAGGGTGAGAATCTTCTTGGTTTTAATATCCATCCTGTCTAACTCACCTCGTGGCCAGTCTACAATGCCAAAACCATGTCACCACTGGTATCACTAGCTGGTTTATAGCAGTGATCTTGTTCTTTGATGTTAATTCTGACTTACGTATCTTCTATGAGCAGCTGATGTATTCTTTCTTTATCTTTTCTCTCATTTTCTTGTATTTCTGCAATGACTCCTGTGACTCATTTGTAGGTTGTTGATAGACAGAAGATGGCCCTATATTTGTTAGGGAGCTCAGTCTCAGAGCTCTTAGGGAGAAAGTTGGTGCTTCCTGTTGTGAGTCACTCTGGTGATTCTTCTCATTTTACTTTTCTTGAAAAGGCTTGCACTTAAGTGTAGTGTAGTGCTAGGATCTTTTTAAGCCAGACATTTGAGATCTTGCCTATTCCTGGGGTCTTGAAATGACTATATTCTTTTACTTCTGTTACTTTTTCTATGATGAAGCTTATTGGTGGCATTTGCTGTTTCTGGCTGTTCTTCTGCCTAATGGTGTCAATCCATGAATTCTCTTGGTTTTGTCTAGGGTCTTCAAACATTGGCTTCTAAAATCTCTCTAGGTCTTCCTTGCTCAGTGGTGTTCGTACCTCCACTGTTTTTTTCGTCATGTTTCTATACACAATCTTTGGATTTTGACTAAACTGTCTATTTATCTGTTTTGCTTTTACCTTCTGTTATTTGTTTCCTATTTGTGAAGCTAGGTCCTTTATATTGGCTTGGTGTTCTGCCAGTTTTCCACTCATTTGTTCATCCCATATTCTGTATTTTTTCTTTTATTTTCCATATTTTCTTGAGCAGATTTTGTGAGTGATTTTGATCTGTCATATAGTTGGTCATTTGAAAGATCTCTGCCTTAACTGGTTTATTTTATCATGTTGTTTCTTTTTCCTCTCCAGTATGCAACCTCATATGACGTGTAAGATGTCGTTTCTGGGAAAATGCTTTCCCGCATGCGTTGCACATGAATGGCTTCTCTCCAGTATGGGTGATCATATGAGCTGTAAGATTTGATTTCTTGGAAAATGCTTTCCCACATTCCTTGCACATGAATGGCTTCTCTCCAGTATGGGTGATCATATGAGCTGTAAGATTTGATTTCTGGGAAAATGCTTTCCCACATTCGTTGCATATGAATGGATTATCTCCAGTGTGGCTTCTCATATGAATTTTAAGAAGATCTGTCCTGGGAAATGCTTTCCCACATTCCTTACACATGAATGGCTTCTCTCCAGTGTGGGTTCTCATATGAATTGTAAGAATATCTTTCCTGGGAAATGCTTTCCCACATTCCTTGCACATAAATGACTTTTCCCCAGTATGGATTCTTATGTGAAGTTTAAGACTTGGTTTCTGGGAAAATGCTTTTCCACATTTCCCGTTGCAATTTTGTTAATGGATTCTCTCCGGTGTGGATTCTCATAATAATTGTAATAAGAAGATCTTTCCTGGGAAATTCTTTCCCACATTCGTTGCATATGAATTGCTTCTCTCCAGTACGCAATCTCATATGATGTGTAAGACTTGGTTTATGGCAAAATGCTTTCCTACATTCATTGCATATGAATGGCTTCTCTCCAGTGTGGATTCTCATATGAATTGTAAGACGATCTTCCCTGAGAAATCCTTTCCCACATTCCTTGCAAATGAATGGCTTCTCTCCAGTATGCAATCTCATATGATGTGTAAGACTTGGTTTCTGGGAAAATGCTTTCCCACATTCCTTGCACATGAATGGCTTCTCTCCGGTATGGATTTTCACATGACTTGTAAGATGTGGTTTCTGGGAAAATGCTTTCCCACATTTCTTGCACATGAATTGCTTCTCTCCTGTATGGATTCTCATATGAACTATAAGATTATGTTTCATGGAAACTACTTTCCCACAGTCATTGCATATGAATTTCTCTCTGGTAGGATTTGTGACATCATTTGTAAGATTAATTTTCTTGTAAATTGCTTTTTCACAGTCAGTGGATACAAAAGGCTTCTCTCCATTGTCACGGATCCTTCTCTCTTGTTTTACTTCCTTTTTGCAAGTTTGTGGATGTTTTTCATTCACTGTTGAATTCATTTCATATGAATATTCATCATCTTCATTAGACTCACAGAATTCCTCTGGCTCTATTTTGATGTCCATCAATGAATCCAGAGACATAAAGTCTCCATCACTGGTTCCACTAAAGGCAGCCAAGTTGCTGTTTTCTTGATTTATGGAAGGTAGTGATAATGCACCTTCAGTTTCACTTTTCAAAGGAAATTCTAAAGAATGTCCTGGATTCATTTTAGCCTTTTTTCCTGTCCTGCTCTGTAATGACAATGTGTTCAATTCACAACTCTCAACACACAATTGTTTACAAATAATTACTCAATAAATCTGTTAAAAATGAAGTTCAATATTTTGAAGGACTACAACTAGATTTCACTGCTCATGTATGAATCTAATATTCAAAACAAATTTTACTTGTAGTTTAAATTTGTTATATATGCATACAATAATTCACTGTTGTCTCATACACTTTAAGTGTTGCTATTGGTAATGTTCCATGTAGTACCATTAAACAACATGGATTTCCCAAAATCCTGATGCTAATCAAAACTGACGAAGGAAGGAAGGTTCTTCTGAGGGAGAATCTGAAATCAAAGAATGCAACACAGAGTTAGGAAACATAATGCCAGAACTGAAGCAGCAAAATAATAGATCAAATTCAATTCAGGTTCCCATAGAGGTCTCAGGCCGATTAACAAAGTGTGCATTTGATAGTTCTATCCAAACATGAATACAATCCTACCAAACGTTGTCCAGACACAGCATCAAAACATTCCTTAGGCAACAATGCTACAATAGATTAACAGTTAATATTAACGCCCACCACCTCACATCTGAAAACCTTCTTAGCTTGAACACATCTCATTAACAAATCAAAGGCCAAGAATAGAAAATGCAAGAGACCAGCATAAGAGTTTTGTGAGGGTAACAGCAGGAAAGATACAGTACACAGCAAATTCTTAATTATATGTGATCCAGCTATACATAACACCATATTATCCACAGATGCAGTAGATATTAATAAAACAAAATAGTAAGGGTGAATTGAGTAGTAATTTGAAGAGAGATGAAAGTTTTCAAATTAGTTTCACTGATTGTTATTGTGGATACAATACATGAGTAGCTATTATGACCAGCAACACTGATGACAGTCTTGGAAGGCATGTGCTGCTACATTTCTTTAA
Source organism: Macrobrachium nipponense (assembly GCF_015104395.2). NCBI lineage: Eukaryota > Metazoa > Arthropoda > Malacostraca > Decapoda > Palaemonidae > Macrobrachium > Macrobrachium nipponense. The sequence continues at coordinate 20,333,407 of NC_087222.1, forward strand.
ATATGACATTTTTTTCAGTTATACGAACCAGAGTTTTTTATGAAGGAGTATCTTTCAGTGCATGTTGGAAATGGGTTAACTAGTTGTTAAGAAGAGTGAGTAAGGTAATGCAGACACAAACATGAAGAAATGGACCAGGGAAGAGAATAAGGAAATATAGAGATGCTACATCAGAAGCAACCCGATGGAAAGAGGTTACAGAAGAAGGCAGATCAAGTAATGAACATAAAGAAAAAGAACTGGCCATCCTCAACTGAAAGAGATGAATTGGAAATAGAAATAACACCCAGCAACGAAGGACAAGAAGACGAACTAAGAGATGATACCACAGAAGACGACAGAAATGATGAGCTACCAAACGACGACACATGACGAAACACGGAAGAAGTAACGGAGAGAGACGGAATGGCTGGAAAAGATCAGGCAATGGATGAAGCCAGATACAGGAAGAACAAATATCCCCTCCATGAAAGCCTACAACACTAAGAAACTAAGGGAAAAAACAAGTGAAGTCAATGAAATAATGAGACTAATACACACCACCAGTATCACAGAAACAAATAACCTGGTATATGCAGGAGCAACACTAGTAGTATTACTAATTTGGATACAAATACTAACACCACCATCACAACCAACCTTACTTAAACCAAAACAGTAATGCCTTGGAAAAGGCACCTGGAAAAACGAATTATGGAGATGAGATCTGATTTGCATAAACTGATAGAGATGGCAGAAAAGAGGCTAAGAAGCACGAAAACAAGGGAGGAACTGAACGAGAAATACAAAGTACAGGAGAGGGGACTAAATAACACAAAGCACACAAGATCCAACGGTACATGAACAAACTCCTAGGAACCAACTGGAAAAGACTATACGCTCAACTAAGAGGGGAAGACAATCACCATGGAATTCCTGAAGCTGAACCGAGTAAGAGACTCTGAGAAAACATATGGAGCAATTTGGTATCACACAACAAACATGCAACATGGCTCCAGGAAGTCAAGGCAGAAGAAATGGGGACAATAAAAAGAGATTCACTGAGAAAACGACAAACACAATCAAACACCAACTAAAGAAAATGCCCTACTGGAAAGCCCCAAGTCCCAATGAAGTCCATGGATACTGGCTCAAAAACTTCAAGGTCCTACACCCACGAATAGCAGACCAACTCAAGCATTGTATCACAAACCACCATGTACCCAAATGGATGACCACAAGGCCAACATCCTTAGTACAAAAAGACAAAAACAAGGGAAATATAGCAAGAAACTACAGGCCTATCACCTTCCTACCATTAATGTGGAAGTTGCTAACAGGTATCATCAGTCAAAGGCTATACAACTACCTAGAGGATGCAAACACCATCCCCGCCAACAGAAATGCTGCAGAAGGAAGTGTAGGGGCACAAAAGACCAGCTCCTGATAGACAAAATGGTACTGAAGAATAGTAAGAGAAGGAAAACTAACCTAAGCATTGCATGGATTGGCTTCAAGAAAGCCTTTGACATGATACCTCACACATGGCTAATAGAATGCTTGAAAAAATATGGGGCAGAGGAAAACACCATCAGCTTCCTCTAAAATACAATGTGCAACTGGAATACAGTACTTACAATCTCTGAGATAAGAGTAGCAGAAGTTAACATCAGGAGAGGGAGCTTTCAAGGCAACTCACTATCCCCACTACTCTTCGTAGTAGCCATGATTCCCATGACAAAAGTACTACAGGAGATGGATGTTGGGTACCATCTCAAGAAAGGATGAAACAGAATTAACCATCTGATGTTCATGGTCGAATTCAATATGTATGGTAAGAGCATCAAGGAAATAGATACCATAATCTAGACTGTAAGAATTGTATCTGGGGACATCAGGATGGAGCTTGGAATTGAAAAATGCGCCTTGGTCAACATACATAAAGGCAAAGTAACAAGGACTGAGGGGATAAAGCTACCAGATGGGAATAGCATCAAACACATAGATGAGACAGGATACAAATACCTAGGAATAATAGATGGAGAGGATATAAAATACCAAAAGATGGAGGACACGATTAGGAAAGAATATATGCAGAGACTTCAGGCGATATTCAAGTCAAAACTCAATAGTGGAAATATGATAAAAGCCATAAGCACATAGGCAGTACCAGTAATCAGATAAAAAGCAGGAGTGGTGTAGTGGATGAAGGCTGAACTCTGCAGCATAGACTAGAAAACTAGGAAACACTTGACAATACGACAAAGCACTACACCCAAGAGCAAATACGGACAGACTATACATAACACGAAAGGAAGGAGGGAGAGGGCTACTAAACATTGAGGACTGCGTCAACATTGAGAACAGAGCACTGGGGCAATATCTGAAAACCAGTGAAGACCTGTGACTAAGGAGTGCATGGGAAGAAGGACTGATAAAAGTAGATGAAGACCCAGAAATAAACAGAGACTAGAGAATAACAAACAGAACAGAGGAATGGCACAATAAACCAATGCACAGACAGTACACGAGGCAGACTAAAGAATTGGTAGGCTATGACACATGGTAATGGTTACAGAGGGGAGAACTCAAGAAGGAAACAGAAGGAATGCTAACCGCAGCACAAGTTCAACTACTAAGAACCAGATATGTACAAAGAACGATAAATGGGAATAACATCTGACCCATATGCAGGAAGCGTAATATGAAAAACGAGACCATAAACCACATAGGAAACGAATGTCTGGCACTTACACAGTACCAGTACAAAAAGAAGCTCGATTCAGTAGCAAAAGCCCTCCACTGGATCCGCAAGAAACGTCAACCTGAAGGGACTATGGTATCAGAACAGATACCTACAATGATACATGATAATAGACCAGACGTGACGTTGATTGACAAAATCAAGAAGAAAGTATCACTCATTGGTTTTGCAATACCATGGGACACCGGAGTAGAAGAGAATGATAAAAAAAAGATGATAAGTATCAAGACCTGAAAATAGAAATAAGAAGGATATGGGACATGCCAGTGGAAATTGTAACCATAATCACAGGAACACTAGGCATGAACCCAAGACCCCTGAAAAGGACCTGTAAAAGTAGATGCTGGAGTAGCTCTAGGATTCATGCAGAGGAGTGTGTACTAGAAACAGTGCTCATAGTGAAAAAAGTTATGGACTCATAAGGAAGCAGGATGCAACCCGGAACCCCACACTATAAAAACCATACAGTCAAATATGATGAATGTGATAGACCTCCCCGAAAAAAATATAATAATAATAATAATATACTTAGGAAGCAGACCCTCTCTCAAGCATACTTTATTCAAAGTAATGGCTACTTCAGCAGTACACTTGTAGAGATTCTTCTCTATTTTGCGAATAGCAGCTTTTTCTGTGCTACTTAAATAGGCTAGTAGAGCGCCTATAGAGGTCATGGTCAAATACAGGCTCAAAGTAGTTGTATATATTTGAATTTTACAGATAAACTATGATACCATAGTCATCAAAGTCATTAACGATTCTCTCTCTCTCTCTCTCTCTCTCTCTCTCTCTCTCTTTCTTAAAGCGAGCTTTCATCTGGAGCTGCCAGACATCCTCGGGCTGAGAAGCTGAGGGTGGACTGATCTTGGTGCGGTGTCTGTCCTCGTTATATCTGTGGTTGACAGCAGGGGGTCTGCCCCATGCTTGTCTCCTATTGGCTGGTGGTGGTGAGTCTTTGTTTTCATTGGTTGCCTGAGCCAGATCTCAAGCGACTTTCTTCGAGCCGATGGTTGCGTTGCAGCACATCCTGCAGCTGCCTGGACCTCCTAAGCGGCGCTGTAATGTTGATGGGCGTTGCACTACGCTGTGGGACGTCACGGCTGCTTTGATTTCCATCAGCAGCAGGATTACCTCGTTCGGGGGCGTTTGCCTTCCCATAGAGTTGTCATGATCGGTGGTGTCATTGTTGGTGGCAGGTCTTCTCATACTCGTAGGGAGGAGAAATTCTTCCTGCGTCGTATTCAGTGTAGGTTTTATTTGCTGGATGAGGAGCGCCTCCAGCAGGCATAACTGACGGGCATCAGGGGCCTTCCCGATGATTTTCGTGTTCTGTATGATGACATCCCGGGAGATGGCCTCCTGATGTTTGGTGCGGGTGTGATTCTCGATAGCCCCCTCTTGGGCGTGGCACAAGAGTCTCTTCGACAGTCGCATGGTAGTCATACCAACGTAGGCGCCGCTGCATTCGTGGACTGGGCATGTATACTGGTGCACTACATGCGTGTGCTTCAGGGGTTCTCGTACCTGTGGAGAGGGGTTATTTTTCATAATAAGGTCGCGCGTCCTCCAATTCTGTTAATATATGATTAGGTCGATATTCTTGGTGTCGTCAGTCGGGGATACATTTCCAGAAATAATTTTCTTAATGGAGTCCTCTTCTTCACGGCTATGGGAACTCATGAAGGCTTTGTAGTACAGCTTGATATTATCCTGGGGTGGGGTTGCGGGCTCTCATTGCCGTACCGTTTCTCCAGGGCTGTGCGGACTTCCTTGCCGATTAAATTATTTGAGTACCCGTTATTCACAAGTACTTGGGAGGCACGGTCGAGTTCCTGGTGAGTGTCCTGCCAGGTCAAGCAGTGGGAGAGGGCCCTCCTGACGAAGGCCCTTACGGTGGTGCCTTTGAATCTGGCGGGGTACTCGCTGTCTCCGTTGAGGCAAAGTCCTAAATTGGTTTTCTTTGTGCAGACTGAAGTACGGAGACTGTCTTCCGTCTTGCTTACAAGGACGTCGAGGAAGGGGAGCCGATCGTCGGAGCTGTGTTCGACTGTGTAATTCAGCACACTACACTGCTGAAATGCTTGACGGAGGGCTTCTACCTCATCCTCGGCATCGACTTGCACAAAGATGTCGTCAATACAACGTCCATATCTGCGGAGTTGCTGCATCCAGGCAAAGACCCGTTCCTCCACGATGAAGACCCCCAGTGGGGAGCCCATCGCCACGCCATCCTTTTGGTGAAACATCTGGCCACGGTGGGTGGAGAAAGAAGCCTTCTTCGTGCAGATCTCCAGCAGCGTACGGAGCGAGGCTTCCAGTATGTTGAGGGGTGCTGTCGACTGATTCCTGTAGACACAATCAAGGATTATATCTATGGTTTCGTCGACAGGCATGTTCGTAAATAGGGACTCCACATCCAGCGAGGCGATAATCCTGGTACCAGGGGCGTTCTTATTTATGCATATGTGATTGTAAATTTATTTTCAACATGGAATATTTTAAGCAAACTTTTGGTATGGCAATGGGAAATCCACTTTCACCTGTTCTTTGAAATTTATAAATGGAATATTTGAACGCCTGTACATCCCTTAGATTTACAATTTTCTGTGACATGGCACTGTTATGTTGATGATATTTTAGCCTTCATACCCAAAGTTTTGGATGTAAATAAAATTTTGGCTCAACTAAATGGTCAAGTCCCTTCTATTAAATTTACACTTTAGTTAGATGATTGTTGAAATTTTTTGGACATATATATTAAAAGGGAATCTTCTAATTGTAAATTTAGTATTTATAGCAAAAAGACAAATAATTTTACGTATGCACACTATAATTCAAGACATCATATAAATGTCAGTTTCTTCATCAATGTTTCTTCAAGCCTTGCGAATAGTCAGCCCTGAGTTTGTAGATGAAGAATTCAAAAACATCAGAAAAATAGGAACATATTTGTGCTTTGCCCCATATCATGGATATTTGTTACATGAAAGCTATCAAGACCTTCTATGAAAAATCGGAAAGAAAAATAGAAGTGCCCTCAAACACCTTTTGTTTGCCACATTTTATTGGATTTGAGGCTGTAAAACCTTTTTTAAAATTGTTTGATACCAATGTATAATAACATAAAATAAACATATTTATAGAAAATAGCCCACGAAAGATAGCAATATTGTATACAAAATTCCACGTATGGATTGTTAGGCCCTGTCCACACTACCGGGCAGTGCCCGACGGGCAAACACTGTTACCATACCCTGTTCCAAGACACAAGGTGGGAGAGTGATCGGCGGGCACAAATGAAGGTGATTAAAGATGGGGAAACCACGGGCAAACTAGCGAGTAACCCGTGAGTGTAGTTGAGTAAAACACCAGAAACTGACGTGTCCGGTGGTTTGTTTAACCAACGCTGGTGTCAAGCACAATAGGTTTCCAGGACCATAGTTTATTATCGATCTCTCACTTACAAAAGGGTGTTCTAAGTATAAAGTCATCATGTCCGGCAAAGAAACTACAAACATTCACTGGTCAAGAGAAGAAATCATACGATTAATTGACTTGTACCGCCAACATCCATGCCTGTGGAATGTCAAAAGTGACATGTACAAGGACAGAACTAAACGTGTAGCGGCTATGACAGCAATAGTCACGGAATTGCACAAGACATGTGCTGCCATTACCACAGGGGATATAAAATGGAAAATTGAAACCCTGCGAAATCAACACAGACGTGAAATGCGATTGGTTGAAAACTCACGCAAGTCAGGAGCTGAGTAGACGACATTTACATCCCCAGATTATGGTGTTTTAATGACCTTTCTTTCCTTAATGATGGTGACACAATCAGACCATCTCTCTCAAACATAGATAATGCCACCAACGATACAGCTGAGGAGGAACATTCTGATCTTGAGGTATGTACGGTGTGTGTCTGTCTGTCTCTTATGTTATTTATGCTTTATGATTTTAGCATTGGATTATCATATTGTATTTGACATATCTCCTTTGGGTGTTTTATGCTATTCATAATCTCAATGATACTTGAATTTTTTTTTATCTAATTTTAACTATATATATATATATATATAATATATATATATATATATATATATATATATATATAGTATATATATATATATATATATATATATATAATATTATATATATATATATATATTATGTATATATTGTTGCTTGTGCTGTTGTATGAATTTTCGCAAACATTTTTAGCAACAAAATAGGTTATTCCAAATCTGTATTCTACATTTGTGGCTATATTCAAACCTTATGTAAAGAATAACCAATATATCATTGTAAATATAGTTTATCATCATCATCATTTTTTGTACTCTCTCTCTCTCTCTCTCTCCAAGAACAGATATTAACTATGTGAACAGACAGGATGTGTCTCTGTGATAAATTATAAAATAGTAGTGCGTGAAAGGAATATGTGAGCACATACTCTAGTAATGATTTTTTCCAGTATGAACAATGATAACGAGGTTTATGATGCCGATATGCATATACTCGTTTCATGGTGAGGAAAGAAAGAAAAGCTACGTACATAACGGTTCATTTATTATTATTATTATATTATTATTATTATTATTATTATTATTATTATTATTATTATTATTATCATCATCATATGTATTTTCCCGTGAATAAAAGTGTTAAGTTTAACAAAAAATGCACTACATTGAAAGCTAAGCAAAGAGGTAATTACACAATTATTAATCATTTATCGATCTATAATGCCATGGCATGCCCTTCTCCATTAAAATACTGCATATATTGTTCACAAGGACATTCCTGGCATCAGCCATGTCATTCCGGCTCACCCTCTGTAGCCCTGGTAATTCGTAAGTTTGTCGCCAGCTTCCAGGAATAATGTGTCCTACGGACAAATCCTCACAGTAAACATCCTTCAGGCGTGTAGTGGCTCACATGTCTCTCCTGAGGAAGTTATGCAGAGATGTGCATGCTAAAACTATGGTATCAATTTTTGATGGAGGTAGTTGAACAGGTGACATAAACACGCGAAATCTGTTTTGCCAAAATTCCAAATGAGAAAATACGTTCCCTTCTAGTCTGATTAGTATGTGGAAAGGGTTTCATAATGTGTCGGCGCAACGGAAATGCTTCGTCTGCCACAAAAACGTATGGTAGTGTCATCTCACTTCGGTAACCATTCGATACCCTGGCAGACCAGCAGTTTGACTTGCAATACGAGTATTGAGAGTACAGTTGTCCCACACGCCTCTGTCTGATACTCTACCATTTGTGCCTATGTCCCCATATATAAATTCACAGTTTGCATCACATATGGCAAGGAGTACGATGCTGTGGCTTCCTTTGTAATTGAAGAAGTACAAACCACTATCAGGTGGAGGCCTTATCAACACATGTTTCCCGTCAATAGCCCCCAAACAGTTTGGGAAATCCCATCTTGTTTGAAAACCACGTGCCACACGCATCCATTCCTCTGGGGTTGTAGGTGTCTGTAAATGAAATGTAGAAGCAGTATGTCAGTGAACTTTAGATTAAGCAAATATAATGACTCAATTCCATGACCTTTACCTGCATACTTTCATAACCAAGCAGTCAATCTTTCTCTCCCTCTTCTTTTTCTATTTCTATTTTGTTTATCTTTTTTCTCTTCCCCCACCTCTCTCTCTCTCTCTCTCTCTCTCTCTCTCTCTCTCTCTCTCTCTCTCTCTTCAAAAGAAAAAAAATTCCTGATATATCTATAATATTATATATATATAATATATATATATATATATATTTATAATATATATATTAATAATATACATATATATATATATATATATATATATATATATATATATATATATATAATATTGTTGCACTACACGTGTCTATTCTCAATATTACAGATTTTCAACGATCCAGTACTGATGGGAGTTGGTGAAACATCTCTTGCAGCAACAACACCTGTAATGACACCGCCTGCAGTGTCTACTGCATGTCCTACGGACAATACGGACAATTCAGCCAGAAGTGACACCTCTACTACAGTGAATACTGCCAATCGATCAGGCAAAAGGAATGCGTGACAATGCAGACTATGTTATGCGGGAAGCCCTCCACCAGCTGAGGGAATTGTCGTCTACACAAGACACTGCTGATGATTGTACTGCTTTTGCAACCGTAGTTGCAAACGATCTTTGACAATTGAAAGGGGAAACCAAAATTTATGCAGAAAAACTCATTTATGATGTTCTTTTTTTTTTTTTTTGTTTTCTGCTAAACTTTGTCGTCTTTCGTCGACATCAATGGTTAAAGAGAAGTTTTCACATTTATATTACTGTTTATTGTTGATATAAATTACCATTACTTGTTTTTTTGGGAAGGGTTCGTCAGGATACACAATTTGGCATTAATCATAATTAGCATAGAAAATATAAGATTACTTGGTGTGAAAGTGATGTTATCATTAACCTTTAGAGAAACACTCACCATTAAATAATCATCTTTGAGAACTGCATATATGGCTTCACATATCTCCGGTATAATTAGAGACAAACTCTGCTTTGATATCCTCGTGGTATATTGCAGCGATGTATATGAGTACCCAGATGCTAAAAATCTGAGCGTTGCTTCCAAACGAGCTTCTGCACTTATTCTCTGCCTCAAATTGGTATCCTGCTTTCTTATGTACGGTTCCACTTTTGCAAGTAGTGTATAGAAACTATTTACATCCATTCTCATGTACATGATAAATTCATGCTCAGGTCCATGTTGGAGTTCACGTAATATAGTCACATGACTTCCAAACTCTCCTCTTCTACGCAACCACTCTCTACACCACTCTCTCCTCTGCACTCTATCTTTTTTTTTCCTTTTTTCTTTAAACACACTGCAAGTATACTCCACACATTGCTATCTTTTCTTTTCCACTGTGCTAGCATTGGTGAGACCAACCCTTGTTATTGCCTACTGAAACGACCTAAACTTCCCGTCCAAACCCACCTATCCTGCGTTGTGGAGAAGACTCGGCGTTGCTAATATTTCCTCACCGGAGTATTTCCTTATTAGTTTGAAAGAAAACGTGAGAGGTATACCCTGACCTAATTAGCTGATCTCTCCAATTCAGGAAGCTTACATGAAGAGTGAAATAATAAAACAATTTTATGAGTTTTTTTTTATTTACATAATTACTGTATTAGCTATACAGACATTTTATTTACATATCCAATACCATTTAAAGAAGTCGTCATTACTCGTCATTAATTGTCCTACTCCTCCACCACCTCTTCCTCATTTATATCATCACCATGACTTCAAGCATTCAATCATTAGTCGGCGTAAACCTAGTGCAACCTCCAGCCTTTTTTACTGCTTCAGATACCATGATGATTGTGTGTGTGTGTTTGTGAGAGAGAGAGAGAGAGAGAGAGAGAAAACAAGCGAATGAATGAATGCTATGCATGTAAAGTTCTTTACTCATGTTATTCTATAAACCTGTTCATACAGTTTTGTTCCCCATTACAGAGACATGTATCCATAGACGAACAGAATATGTACATATCACATTCACAGTACCTACATCAAAATCATGTTTGTCTTAAAACAATCTTGTGCGTATATGTTTCCAAATAAAAAGGTATATAAATTTTTCCATAAAACCGAGTTGGGTAGGCTGTCTACCATTTTTTTATTTTATTTTTATTTATTTTTTTTTGCTTTAGTTTAGCTTTTTTATACAAAAGCATGATAAAGTAATGAAATGTAAGAAACGCGAAACACAACTCTAATACAAAAGAATGCATAAAACGTAATGAATGTTAAGAACGGAACACAATCTCTCTATAAACATCTTTTAAGCATTTTAATTATTCATTATTCAATATCCACTAAGTTAATACGAAATTTATCTCCAGTAGCAAATGTTTTCAGGAATGAAGAACATACAAACATCAAAGTACACTCAGTGAAATCTTAAATATAGAATATGTTTACATATGTATGCATGTGTATGTATGAATGTAGGTATATATAATGCACTGTAGATAAGTTTGTGTGTATACATACATATGAAAAAAAATCTGTAGAAATGCCTTAATACAGCTATAAGCGTTGAGGAAATATTTCCTCATATTATCAGTTTGAGGGGGAATTAGGTACTCATATCCTCGTCTGATTGTCCCTAACTCAAATCTTTGGTAACGCTGCTACAGACAGACTTTGCCTGGTAAGGGCAGAGACCGTCGGGCTCTGCCTAACAGTATGAGCCTGAAAGGATACGATCATCTGGTACCACTGTTTGTTGCCAGATATACTTCCATCGTTTCAACGCTTATGACGTCATCCTACTTCGCCTATGATATGGTAACAATGTTTGCCCGTCGGACACTGTTCGACCGTGTGGACGCACCTTTATTTATTTTACTTAGGTCAGATCGGTAAAGAATTGAACACCAGATTAAAGCAACACAAATACTCAGTAAGAACAGACCAGGAAATGCTTTAGTTTTACATTTAGTGAAAAGTCCCACAGAATATATTGGATGCGAAGCCAAATATTTTCACGTTGTAACGAAACTATTTCAAGGAACTGTTAGAATCTGATTTGATTCAGTTAACCTGGGTGAATCATTTTAATGAAAGTCAAGAATTATTTTCTTCTGACCCTGTCATAAAGCCTATGTTCCAGAAGGAGATGAAAGATAGAATAAATAGGATTACTAAGATTTCGAATCTAATCTGTTGACCGTTCTGTGACCTCCCAACCATTTTGTATTTCTTTATGACTTGTACCCACCAATTATATAGGCCCTTGCTTCTGTATATCTTGGTAATAAGACGAAAGCACTTAGTAGTATATCCTGTGTCAATTTTCCTTCGTGGCTGTAACTATGTTTCATATAATCATCACAGTTTTTATTTCTTCTTGACTTAAAATCAAACATATAATATATATATATATATATATATATATATATATATATTATATATATAATATATATATATATATATATCGAACTACAATTGTCTTTAATATCTAATTTGCTCTACCTCAGTAATTAATATATTTTCATATATGTTTAACCGAGTTGGGGTTTAATTTATTAAGCGATAATAGAATTGGCGATCGACAGGCGCGAACCATCGACCTCTCAATTCCAGGACTGCCAGTCCTGGAATTGAGAGGTCGATGGTTTGCGCCTGTCGATCGCCACTTCTATTATCGCGTTATAAACCCCTTCCCCCTCAGTTAAACATATATGAAAATATATTAATTCCGAGGTAGAGCGAATTAGATATTAAAGGACATTTGTGGTTCGATATATGTAAATGAATCACGGTAATGTGATGGAACTTAGGTATATAATAATTAACCATGAAATAATAAAAATAAAAGACTCAATCCTAATAACTAACATACATTTAAAATTCCATAGAAAACCTACTACAATGCTAAGAAAAATTACCAATATCAAGCGAAAGGAGAGAACGAATGACCAGAAGAAGAAGGAAAGGTTCAAGTAAACATAGTTATGACAGGTTAAAGAGGGGTAGTGGTAGTTTGATTGTTTAATTTTTGGACTATTGTTTTTTTATGAAAAGCGATTCGAAAACAGCAAGCTCTTGAGGAGAAGAAAACCCACGTGTAATGACTTTAAAGTGTTTGTATTCTATATTGAATTTGCATTTTTTTGAATGTTCACGAATGTTTGAGAATTCTGGTGAAGACAACCGGACACCTGTTCTATAACTCAACTCACCCCCCCTGTGGCAATCAATGCGGAATTTATGAAGCCTACAAGAGGCCCCGACATAATTTCCCAAACTACATTTGGGACACGAAAATAAATAGACCGTATTGGAAGTCAGAAGAGTGCTCAGCTTTTCTTTATATCTAAATAAAGACCCAATAGTTAATGGGTTACTTAAGATTAGTTGGCTTTTTACGGCCGGACAATATTCATGTATTAAACGTTTAACTTTGGTATAAACGTTGTATCACTGATAAACGGACACTAGCAAGAAAGGCATTCTAGGAGCAGTTGGTCTGTTATTTTTCTTATAATTATTATTTAAAAACTTGGTTAGGTATTTGAAGAAAAACCTTAGCTGGATAGCAGTTATCAGTGAAGTACTGTTGTAAAAGAGTAATCTTATTGTGAAATTCAGACCAGCCAGAGGAGAGAGAATATGCCCTGTGGAAGAGTGTATATAAAGCGTTAACTTTAAAGTTAAAACTACAAAAGCTGTAGAAATTTGTCCCTAGTCCAGTAAAAGTCTTTTTTCTAAAAATTGAGGAGTTAAAACCATCCGTATTACGTGACACTTCTATATCTAAAAAAAGAGAGCTTATTATCATTTTCATAATCAATTGAGAAACTTGATATTAGGGTGGGCTGAATTGGCAAAAATGTAAGAAGGTTGATTTGGTGCGAGGGTCTTTTCAGGAGGACCGGAAAAAGGGAATGAAATGTTTTGCAGGGTTTCACTCACTCACAGTTTTGTCTTCTTCGAGTTGTAGTGATGTCCTCCATTAGACGCGGGATTTACTTACTTGTGTTCTGAAATAAAAAATGAAAAAATTAAATGATAAAAACGGGTGTCACCTGGTATTCAAACAGTTATTGTCTCAAGTTAAATACAGAAAGAAGACATGTCACTTATTTTAAGGGAAAGTAAGAAATAGTATTAGGGTAATAAGGCATGGAAAATGAAACTGTGACAAAACAGAGGAGAAGAAACTGACGTAGTAGAGACGAGCATTTGAAAGAGGAAGTTGGATGTCTGGCGTAAGTAACGATGGAGGATGATAGGATTAGCAACGAAGGTGGTTGAACTATCGAAGAAAGTGCGGCCACCTTTAATTAACAGAGACCATATTGGATGATGGCACAGATGCTATGGGGATGGAAGAACAGGCTAGAAGGAGAACAAGAACAAGACGAGGAGGAGGAGGAGGAGGAGGAAAGACCAAGAAAGAGACGGAAGGAAGAGACTATGAGGGAGGAGGACTTCAGAGAGAGAGAGAGAGAGAGAGAGAGAGAGAGAGAGAGACGAGGGAAGGACCACAGAGGCAGAAGAAGTAAGAGGCTCATCTGTACAGAAACGGAACTAAACTGAGAAGAAGAAGAAGAAGAAAAAGGTTAGAAACAGGAGAACATGAAGAAAGAAGAAGAAGAAGAAGAAAAAAAGAAGGAAGAAGAAGAAGATATGAAAGGTTTGACTTTTTGTTCCAGTGAATAAGTAACCCTCACTCATTTATACATCATATCAAGACATTAACGTGAGAATGTGATGAGAATGTGGTTGTCGAAGAAACCACTTTCAGTGCCACATTCCATTTCTAAAGCTTTTATTTCTTCTCTTCCGTCTTTTCTATATGTAAGCAAACAATCGTGTTCAGAATCTCAGCTTAGAAATGTGCCGAAAGCATCGTATCAGAAAAAACCCGAAGTATATCCCACGATATTTTCAAATTCTACAAATGTCAAAGGTGTTGAAATTTTATAAAAACAAATTTTCAACTTAAAAAGAAAGTTTTTCAAGATTTCGACAAAGTATATATATAGTATATTATAATATATATTATATATATATATATATAGATATATATATATACATATATATCTATATATATACATATATCTCTATATATATAATATATATATATATATATATATATATATCTATATATATATCATAAATATACATCTATATATATATATCATATATATATATATATATATATATATATATATAATATATATATATATATATATATATATATATGTATATATATATATATATATATATATATATTATATATATATATATATATATATATATATATAACATATACATAGTATATATATCTATATATATATATATCTATTATATACTATATATATATATATAATATATATATATATATATTATGAGATATATGTATATATATATATATATATATATATATATGATATGTATATTACGTATTACGTATATATTATATTATATATACATATATATATATATATATACTCTATATATATCTATTATATATATATATATATATATTATATATATATATATATATATATATATATATATATTTCTGTTGTATTCCACAAAGGAAAATTAAAAAGGTGTGTCTCAGAAAATGCCCAACGGTTTCGTCCTCCAACAACGGACCTCTTCTTGGAGCGTTTATTTAGGAAAGAGAGAAAGTTTACAGTGCATGTAGCCAGAAAGGCCTAACATTTTTTAAACATACAGTTACCAAAAACTAGCAGTTTGAGTTACAAACTTTTCAGCAGTAAAATAACCATAAAACAAGAATAGCAGTTGAACAAATGAAAAATACCAAAATATCTAACGAGGTAATACATCCATTTGAAAACAGCATAACTACAGGACATATTAACAAGTGTATGCTATATAATTAATTAATGGATAACATTATCCAATTTGTACTGACGTTTTATGACATGTAGATAAAAGGATCTAATTTATACAACCAGGCGATGAATTAAAATTTTTTTCCTTTGCTGTGAACAATGCAAGCTGTCTCTATCAAATTTCTATCAATAAAACCTGTGCTCCTAAACAAAATCTTTGCCCCGAGCCAGTCAACGGTACATTACACATACTACTATGAACACATAAAGCATTGCTTGTATTATTTGTTCGTATATTATATTTATGATTTACAATGCGTTTTTCGATTGTTTTCCCAGATTGTATAAAAACTACCGCACTTGCATGGGATCTTAAATATGACTCCTTCATTGTTTTCTGGACTATTATTAAAGTTAAGTTTTCCATTGTGCTAGGATATGAAAAAGTTGTACTAAACCAAGTAGCCATAGGGGTAGACTATAGATTCTAATGTTGGATGATATGGGAAACATATAAAATCCAGTTTTCTGTTTTTCTCCTCATATGTGAAAGTGATTTTCCAGCTTGTCCATAACATATTTTATTTAACGTTTTACAAGAAATTTCAAAGATGCAGCCGGGAACATCTTTAGGAGAATCTTTTATTACTAAACTCTTAACATTAATATTACTGAAAACAGCAGTTATGATGAAAAGCTTTTAATTTGTAGGAATTTCTAAAATCCTTTCATCAAACGGTAATTAGAGAATGTCACACTTAGTAAATCCAAGTTTGTTATTAGTTAAATAAAAAGTTTTTATAGCTCTTTTCCATGCTACATCTACATAAGTCCTAAGGTATTTAAGTTTTAAGGCAATATCATATAGTTTTTTTTAATTTTGGCATCAATAAACTGCGGGCTACTGAAGTGCAGAGCCCTTAAGAACATCCCAGATATAAATAGAATTTAACATTTTGATGGTGATTGGAATAATAATGAACAAAAGAGGCAATGTCAGTTGGATTTCGAAAGACTGAAAGGTGATATTTCTATAATGTTTAAGAGCTGTTACATCAAGAAAATTCACATTACAATTTCATTCTTCCGCCACAGTAAATGTAATAGAAGGGACTACATTATTGAGCTTAATCAGGAATTCCTGGAGATTTTCGTGAACTGGCCAAATACAGAAAATATCATCCACATACGTAAACCATATAAACATTCCTTATAAATATTGCTAAGGACAGGAGATAAGGGATTATCCATAGCCATGCCAACTTTTTTTTTACACAAAAACCACCATTAAAACAAAATTTACTATCTTTGATATATAACAGTATAAGGCTAATGAGGTTTGCTACAGTTAAAGGCATATCATAACGTTCTCATTCTTCCTCCAAAACTTCAAGTAAATCATCTACAGACACTTTTGTAAATGGAGACAACTTCAAATAACCACATTTGAATGTTTTGATTTTGATATTGCATACGAATTTAAGGCAATTTTGGCAGATATTTTTGGTGTACTCCTCGCAAATCAGCAACCTCGACTGCTTCCATGCACAGTCCGTCATTCTTTGTCCGAGAAGTGTTATTCGGTAGAACGGATTTCAATCTCATGTTTTTGATTTTGGAAAGGGAGAGAGAGAGAGAGAGAGAGAGAGAGGAGAGAGAGAGAGGGAGAGAATAGGGGGGGAAGAGGAGAGTTTCAATTTTATTGTCAGTGAAAATAGTTGATGGTAAAAAAATCAAAAGGGAAGAAGAAGGAAATAATAATAAAAATAGATAAGTTGAAATAAATTAGAATCAAAGATAAAAATAACTGAAATAATATCAAATGAATTTTTTCCAGGAATTTACTGATGGATAAGTTTACATTTTTTCTCCAAAAATTTCATGTTAAATAAAATCATGTGAGTAAAAAATAAAACAAATCAAAATAGTATAAATCTAAAATTGATCAAAATGAAGGAAAATAAAATCAATAGTAAATATAAAAAGATATAAATTAAAAAATAAAAAAAGAAATTATATTATTATAATGAAATGGAAACAGAAATAGAAATAATTCTAATAGAATAATATTTTCAGAAATGAATAATAATAATAATAATAAAAAATAATAATAATAATAATAATAATAATAATAATAATAATAATAATAATAATAATAATAATAATAATAATAATAATAATAATAACAACCTTTTTCGTGTCACAGAGAACAAATTGCCAGAATCACGTGGAAGGTCTGTTGTATTCCTCCTCCTCCTCCTTTTCCGTTGGGAATATGCATCATCCATGTGATTCAAAGGTCCTCTTTCAGGAACACTGATAAAGTGCCATTGTTCTTCTTCGCGGCATATTCTCCCTCGTTTGGACCTGAAGTCTGCGTCGCAATATAGGAAGGAAAACACAGGTGATGAATATTGGGAGATTAGATCGGAAGGGGGTTTTGTGAGGGAGGGCGGGGGGCGGGGGGGAGTGTTATAACGATTGTCTGTCATGCGATTTGGGCATTTGCCTCTCACCGAAATGAATGAGAAGCGCCACAAAGTGTGAAGGTTAAATTGACCTCAATACTTCGGTAAAGTTAGCGATTGTTTCATTAATTAACCCTCGGCTCAGGTAGACCAGGACCTGAGAAGACCATCCCCCCCCACCCCCCACCTACCTATAGAAAACTTCTAGTTCAGTAACTAATAAATGCCTGGGAGACCTGGTCAATCTTCCCAGTACCTTCCTTAACTTTGTGTGTCCATGCGGGGAGAGTGGTGGTGGTGGTGGTGGTGGGGGGGAAGGTTACTTCAAGGTCTCTCTCCATTTCGTCAGTAGAAGAGTGTTTGGGTCTGTGAGACGCCCCACCTTCGCCTGCAATGTGGTGTTACCTTTGTGTGAAATATGCATCAATGTTGTGTATATGAGTATATCTGGATGATCATCTTTATTGCAATTCAGGTTTACAATCATCTACTGGAAATTATTGCATTTTCAGAAAAAAATAGAGAGAGAGAGAGAGAGAGAGATCGGTTGACGCTTTTATCGTTCATGGAGAAGCTCAGACAGAGACAGAAGGGGTCATTTACATTTACATATCGATTGTCTTCATTGTGACTTGTGCCTTACTTGGCTTTTTCCCTTTTTTTTTCAAGGAAAATATGAGAAATAGAAAAATGCAAAAATAAAGAAAAAAATCATTTATCACACAAACTGTAATAATGAAACCCTCAATGAATCTTGAAGGTTTTTCTTTATTCAGCTAAGATCCCGCCACAGAGTCACAGCAGTCAACAGAGGAGGAGATACCATAAACTGGGAAACGTCAAAAGTACAGAAATACAACACAAACAACAGAGAGAGAAAACAACCATTCGCTAACGACAAACACAATGCAGCTAAACACTCTAACAGGTCATTATGATAAATGCTAATTTATATTCCCCACAAATTCTGATTTCTGATGAGGATGCAGGATCTATCCGGCAGCCCGTCCTCACAGCGCTTCAGGGCCAAGTCCTTTTCAAGACCAAGGTTTAGGACCTCTCGAAAAACATTCTTGATTTATTTTTTTGGTTTTATGATACCTTGAAAATAATTTCTATTTTTTTTGTTATCACTATTTTTACAAACCACCTGGGGTTCAATGGCCGCTGGACGAGAAAGCCACTCAATTAATGATGGAAAAAGAAGCCAGACAGAAACACAAATCAATAAGAGACAG
Source organism: Macrobrachium nipponense (assembly GCF_015104395.2). Lineage (NCBI taxonomy): Eukaryota > Metazoa > Arthropoda > Malacostraca > Decapoda > Palaemonidae > Macrobrachium > Macrobrachium nipponense. The sequence continues at coordinate 20,352,239 of NC_087222.1, forward strand.
AAACCACAAAATCATAAAAGAGAATCTCCCTCAACCCGGAATGGACGGTTTCTTGACTTCCTAGAATATGCGAGCGTTTTGATAAATAATAATAATAATAATAATAATAATAATAATAATAATAATAATAATAATAATAATAATAATAAGCGATCTTTGATTGGGTGTCGATGCTGGAAGGGGGTTAGTGAATAATAATGATAAAGATCATACGAATGATAAATGATATTCGATTGGCTGTCGGAGGTGCAAAAGGTTTAAGGGGGTTGGGGAGGGGGGGGGTGTGGGGTGGGGGGAGGAGCTGTTGTGCTCCCCCGATAAGCTGGGTAGCGGAATGACTCATCCTGTAATGTCTGGCTACCAGCGTAGGCGTTGAACACTTGGCTTCTGTCAGCAATTCTAACGATGTTCATGATAAATGTTTTGCTTGCATCATGATAGTCATATATATATATATATATATATATATATATATATATATATATATATATATCTATATATATAGTATAGTATATATATTATATATATATATATATATATATATATATATATATATTATACATATATATATATATATATATATATATATATATATATACTATATATATATATATATATATATATATATCTATACTCTTTGGCTGCCTATTCAAACTAAAGTTTTCTTCACAGTTAGCAACGACATAATTACCAATTTTCATTCTCTTATTGAATGACATTTTGTATCGAAATATTATATATTTCTTTGGCAGACACAAAACGAAGTCTCTCTCTCTCTCTCTTGCCAGTTTTCCAAAATACTCGTAATATATATATATATATATATATATATATATATATATATATATATATATATATATATATGTGTGTGTGTGTGTGTGTGTGTGTGTGTGTGTGTGTGTATGTATGTACTGAATCATGAAAGTTTGGAACGAGATAATTCATAAATAAAAGTATAAGCAACGAAGGAAAATAAAATAACGGAGTTTCTGCAAGATCTCCGACGTTCAACGTCCTTTACTCAGCTGAGTAAAGGACGTTGAACGTCGAAAGATCTTGCAGAAACTCCGTTATTTCTGATCAAGTTGACGAAAGCTCCCGTCTTTTAAGTATTTCTAATACACATTTTACATACTTGTGGACTTTTATTACTTCAAGATATTCCAGTCATGTTATGGTGATTTTTTGAGATATATATATATATATATACATATATATATATATATATATATATATATATATATATATATATATATATATATATATATATATATATATTAAGATGAGCAGTATGAGCACATTTATTTGTGAAGGTAGTATTCGTATCTCATACAACCTGATATTGTTTGTCGTCATCGTAACAGGCACTTATTTATTCTCAGGGATTTTTGAAAGTGTTTTCAGAAGTTCTTCAAAGAACCTCAATTCGTTATGTATATAAACTCTATGAATTTTTAAGAGTTATTGTCACCAAGCAGTGTCCTTAGAGACCACTACATTGACTGACTTACAGTCTGGAATACGAGAAAAGGCACAAGGTTTTCAAGCAGTTACTGTCTCAAGCTGAATGGGTAGAAAGAAACAAAGGTGGAAATGTATACAATAAATGACATAATTATATAATTCCTCGATTTTTTGTTTTTGTAACACAAAATAGGTATAAATGCTAACTGGCTATCCTCAGAAAAACTTAGCATATCTGGAGAGAGAGAGAGAGAAGAGAGAGAGAGAGAGAGTGAGAGAGAGAGAGAGAGAGAGAGAGTCCTAACCACGTTACTGTTTGATTGTGTTTAGAGTCAGGATTTAATTGATTTCCCCAGTTCAATACTAACAGCTCTCTTAGCTTAGACATTTATTCAGCCACTTTTTTGGCTGATAAACTTGAGACTGAGAAGGAGGGCAGAAAGTCTTTTGTTTCATTAACAGAAGAATCTCACTCAAAGAAAAGATAAGGTGGGGAAAGTAAGAGATGTCGAGGAACTCCAGTTTGACTTCCATGTCTACTCATCAAGCTTTTTGTTATTATTATTATTATTATTATTATTATTATTATTATTATTATTATTATTATTATTATTATTATTTTCGTACATTTCAACAATTGAGTTGAAAGTCTCAGTTAAGAAAAGTTGAAAATGCTTTTTTTTTTTTTTTTTTTTATCAGACAATGACTGATGATGTTTCCCAAGATATTTCTGGGTTCAATCATTTTTCAATCAGTTTTTCCTTCGCCTCAGTTCTTCGTTAACGATGAGAAACATTAAAGCTGAATTTCCTTTGCTGTAGACTACATAAGACAAGAACGAAAGATAATTAATGGATTGAGGAAGTAGCTCTTCAAAAGTCTCTCTCTCTCTCTCTCTCTCTCTCTCTCTCTCTCTCTCTCTCTCTCTCAATCTTGAAATTGCTACTTGTAAGCTTAACGGTGTTTAAAAATTCCGTTGGATGTCAAAACACAGTAGTGAGAAGGTTGACACTCCAGTGGAATAGAGGAAACCGGCGAGGATTTCCCTCATTTTCATTGTTAGTTTCTAGAAGCTTTTTCAATATCATTCACAGAGAAGCGTCAGTGAATCAGTAAAGGTCTTCTGCCCCGATTGTTCAAAGGTCTTGGAAAACCAAATGGACACATCAAAAGAAAATGTGCTCAGAGCTGTAGGAAGTTCACGTCTGGAAATTGTCATTATATGAACAAAGACATCTTAGACAGCTGAGAACATTAAAGAATTATTATTATTATTATTACTATTATTATTATTATTATTATTATTATTATTATATTATTATTATTATTATTATTATTATTATTATTATTATTATTATTATTATTATTATTATTATTATCATTATTATTATTATTCAGAAGATGAAACCTATTCGAATGTAACAAGGCCACAAGGACCATTAAATTGTATTTCAAGCTTCCAAAGAATATTAAGGTGTTCATGAGGACGAAGAGGAGGTGAAGGAAAATGCATGGAGGCGGACGAGACCCTCAATTATTAAAAAAGGACAAAACAAAATAATAATTAATGATATTGTGGAGGTGTGGGGAGGACATTTGTTTTAAACTCTGCTGAAATAAAAACAGATTTCGAAAGGGGGGATGAGGTGAAAGGAAGGAAGTGGGTTGATGAACGTAATTTTCTGGAGCCCTGCACTGCGTTTCAGAATCCTGAAGTCATCCATTGTCGGCACAAAATTAATTGTCCGCAACACCTGTGATAATATCAGGGTTTTGCTTTTTGTTTACAGAAATCGTGGCAGGCAGATGGGGGGTAAATCACCCCCTTGGGGTAGTTTAACATCCCAGGGGGGTGACAACAAGTGTGTAAGTTGAAAGGTGCAATAAGGACTATTTTCCATTGTTTTTGCTTTTCAATCGATGCATTCGTTCATTTCAACTCCCTGATTATATAATATGAATAATGAGAAAGTTCACAGGGATATATAGCGTTTGGTTGAATGGAAAAAAATGCAACTATTTCCTCCCAAATATTATTATTACTATTATTATTATTATTATTATTATTATTCAGGAGAAGATGGGACAAAGGGAAGTTAAAACAGAAGTGGTCAGCATAGCTGCTGTTGGCAGACAACAAAAGACTTGATATTGAGTAATAAGTCTGATCCTGACGATGAGGGATCTTCTACCTATAACAGCACTGACGACGCTTTCAGTGACGCCAGAGTTCAAATTCCTCTCAAAAGTTCCTCTGGAAATCTGTCTCAGCGGATCAATGGATTAGCGAAGGAAATGTTGGAAGTAAAACTAAATGACATCATAAACATGAATTCAACCACACTTAAATGACCTTCACAGAGTTTCTCTTAAAAAAGATGAGAGTAAAATAGAATTAATCGTCCGTCGTTCATTTGTCCCAAGAACTTCTTGTGAGAGACCGTGTCAGCTCTTCTGGCGACAAATCTCCTCTGAGCTGCAGAGATTTACAGATCTTTTCCTGCGGATTCAGGATTTTCTTAAAAAGAATAATATAGTGTTATAAATGGGGTGTTTTGTGGGATAGAATAGTTCTGTAAAAACACCCAACATGACTGATTAAATTACAACGATTCCTTACTGGCGTGGAAATGGCGTCCATATTTTTTTAGAAGAACAGAAGAGGCGATTCAGAACCTTAAATTCTCTCTCTCTCTCACTCTCTCTCTCTCTCTCTCTCTCTATGAAGATTTAGGACTTTCAAAGATCACGAACCTCCGAGGAGCCGAATGAAGAGGCCGACGGGAGGTCTTTCACCATCAAGTAGTGTCTCTGAATAATGTATCGATGGGTGAGGAGAGGAGCTGCTGTCTTGCTTTCCTCGGGAGCCTTCCTTCCCTTGCTCCGGGGAATGGCCTCATATCATTAGAAAATAAAAATACACAGACATACATACATATATATGCAAATATTATTTCTGGTGGAATTTCATTGTGGTAAGGTAAAACACAGAGAGAGAGAGAGAGAGAGAGAGAAACATAATCAGCTATAGCAGATTCACTTCACCCGTGCATCTCGTGCCTAGCGCCGTTCCTTACGACCCTCGTGATTGGCTGTTAATAAGCCAATCACAGGGCTGGAAACTCTCCTCAGTCTCTCTCTCGAGAGAGAGTTCACGTAGCAACATTGATTTTCCACATCTTTCAAACATTATGACTTTCATTTACCTCAGTTTTTACCTGCAGAAAAGGAGCGTTTCCCAATTTTCATCATCTAAATCAAGCCAATGATTTAAGGATTATAATGATATAAGAATTATGCAGTTCATTAAACTTAATACTGAAATATTTATAGTGAAACAAACATAAAATTCTTAATATGGAATATATTCTATCAGGCCTTACATGAGATCGCAGTGCATTCATCATTTATCATCTTGTGTTTCATACAGTTTCGTAGCTTAAATGTCATGGAAGACAATACTACCAAAATATTATAGGCAGGGCAATCAATATGAAAATAACCAGCAAAAGATTAAGAATATTAATCTCTCTCTCTCTCTCTCTCTCTCTCTCTCTCTCTTCTGCTCTCTCTCTCTCTCTCTCTCTCTCTCTCTCTCTCTCTCTCTCTCTCTCTCTCTTTCTTATTTCCGCGTAGTCAGGTGTTGCTCATGTGATCACTCTATGACGTCGTCATCATGATCACACCCGTCGATAGATGAAGTCTTACGGGGGGAGGGGGGAAGAATATTAAGACTTCATTATCATCACCATCATTATCACCATTACCCTTTCATATCTTATAGTGGAAGAAAGTTATTCATCCCATTGATTTTTCTTTTGCTACAACCAGTCCTCCTATATCCCTCTCATTATTCTTATTTATTATATAACTACGATTTCCTTCATAATTCTTATGTCATCATAATTCTTAAATCATCGGCTTGTCGGTGTTTAGTGATGCAATCTGGAAACACTACTTTTCTGGGGTAAAACTGAGGTGTAATGAAAGTTATAACTTTTGAAAGAGAAGAGGTGGAACATATATACGTACATCCTGCCTATATGAACTCTCTCGAGAGACTGGGAGTTTACTTTCCAGCCCTGTGTCAAAATACAGGGAGTTCAGGGAAGTTGCTGAGGCACTGAAGAAGTTAAGTAGATCCCAGCAGCCACTTGGAGAACCCGGAGTCCTTCCTGGACCTCCTCCTGTAGCTATGGTCAGCGCTGAAGCCTGAAATCGCCGTCGTCATCTTTCTCTTTTGATGAAAACGCAAAGGCAAGAGTCGATCATTCATTAATTAGTGAATCATTCTATTCAGAATTCATTCATTTATGAATAGTGAAAAGAGAAAGAGTCCTAAGCCCCTCGGGATGTTGAGTTAGGTGTCTGGTGCGGGGAGGGGGGAGAATGGATGATGCAAGTCAAGGGATCCAGCAGGGAAGCATCCCACTTTGAGAGAAGAAACGCAGAGATGAATAACCAATAAGAGAGAGATTAGAGAACAGCAAATTAAAAAATTCCAACTTCTTTAGTTTATGGAATAATTTGCAATGATTGTGATAGACATATTGTAATTTGCAATCCTGTTCATGATTAGAATTCAAATACTGCATTGGAATAGTTAGACCGAACTGATCGAAGACCAGAAGAGAATGTTGTCGCTATATCGATAGATTCTTCTTCGCTTACTCCTCTGTTTATCTTTCATTTATCTTTTCATAAATGATTACTTGATCTTTCTTGACAATAAAATGAATATTTTGGCACTCTGGAGACAATTGTCGATAAAATACCCTGAGTTACACAATTCTCTTGCAATTTCATAGATGTTCTGAATTTCCTCTTCTAAGAATTCAGGCTCACAAATTCTACATGCTCGTCAAAACATCCCTGAGAAGACTGATAGTTTTATCTTGGGGTGATGGCTGGAAAACTATAAATGAAAGCATTCACTGCTGTTGGTTTCCGGTATACTTTGAATTTAAATCCGTTGTCGGTTCCCATAACGACTGTGTTAAGAAATGGTAGGGTTTTGTTCTGTTCTATTTCAATTTGAACCTTATGGATGGAACCAGACCATTCAAAAGTTCTAGAAACTCCAAGAGGTCTCGTTCCCGTGGACACAGGCATAGTATTATGTCGTCGACGTATCTGTACCATGTCAAAAAGAACGTAATGATATCTGATAGGTATCTGACTTCGTAAAATTCCATATAGATATTTGAGAGAGTTGTAAATAAACAGTTTCCCATTGTCAAACCAAAAAATCTGCCTATAAAAACATCCATTAAACGTAAACGTTTTATCAACTATGCACAACTTTATCAACTTAATCAAAACATGATGGGAAATAGGAATATTTAGAGGCCCACCATAAACTAGCCAAGAAATTCTCTGCAGTTGATGCCACTCTTCCTTATATGTATGGCGCAGTAAAGATTCATAAAGAAGGCAAACCAATCAGACCCATTATCAGTTCGAGAGGCTCAGCTTCTTATCATTTGTCAAAATAGTTCGGATCTCTGTTAAATCCTCTTATAGGAAATATATCAAAGGCACAGATTAAAAATGCGGAAGACCTTATAACAAAGTTGAAAGTCAAAGATACAAATTGCAGGTTAATTAGTTTTGATGTCATTTCATTGTTTACGAAAGTGACCATTGATGATCTGCTACAGTTTCTACAGGAAAAAATGAATTATATTAATAAAACAAACTAAAGTGAATGACCTGGCTCCCAAGGATATGATTATTTCCCTTGTTCTGTAGCACTGCATATCCATCCTTGTTTCTCTTCTACTTCTTCTTCGTCTTTTTCTTTTCCTTCTTCTTCTTCTTTAAAGGTTCAAAAAGAGCTGTTGATACCAATGACAAATCAATAAAGAATAAACAAAAATGCGGCAGACATGTAGCTGTGAGGCTATGATATCATGCAAAGGAGCCATCTGATATTCACCAGAGTGACGGCTCTTTCATACACATTGATCATAACTAAGGAAACACAAAGGATCTTTTTTTTACATCTAAAAAGTCTTTTGATTTTGGAATGCAGTGGAAAATCTGGACATGGATAAGGACTTTCGTCATTTTCATGGTCTTTATTTTTTCTGTTGAACAAGCATATTAAATCATATTTCTTAAAAGAGCAATTGTGAACCACCACAGGCTGCTAGCAGTTGTAGGTCTTCGAAAGTCAAAATGATACGAGTTAAGTCCACGTCTGGAAACTGCGTTTAAGGGAAGAAGAACATTTGAGACGGCAATAACAAATACAAAGGCTAATTACTAATACTGCCGAGAAGGTGTGAGGGAGGGAAGGCATTATTTCATTTCAAAACTGTGTGAAATATATTCCAGCCTCCTGATCTCAGCCAGTGGCGTCACAAAGTTAGTTGTCCCCAATACCTTCGTATCAAGGCTTTGTGTTCGGTTTGGAGCAACAGGTGTTGCAGATGAGTGATAAATGAGCTCCTCACCGCCACCCGACCTCCGGGGTAGTTTAACATCCAACAGGGGGTAACAACAAGTGTTAGAAAGAAGGCCCAGTATGGACTCCCCCTTTTCATTGCTTTTCATTCGATAAATTTGTTCATTGAAATGAACTGAATAAATGATAAGAAGGACCACATGGACACAGGGTGTCTCTGAATGAAACGACGGAAGTATTCCATACCGAATGGGACTGAGGGACGCATAAGATAAGAGTTGAATAAGTCCGCGTCTGGGGATGCGGGATTTATCATTCACGTAGCTCCGACACGTGAGTCAGTGCTTCTAAAGTTCAAATTCCTCTCACAAGTTCCTCTGGACGTCTGCCATTGTAGGTCAATTGATTAGCAAAAGAAAATTTTGGAAGCAAATATAGATAACTTCCTAAAATGGAATTCAGTTATATTTAGTTTTTGAACCAGTCTGGACAGAGGTTCCATCAAAAAGATTGCAAGTTTAAATTTAAAACGAATCTTCTCGCAAGGAAAAATGAGCAGCTCTCTTTTTAGGAATTCGGGACTTTCTGATTTAAAGGGTTTGTCTCCAAGCAAGGGATTATGGAGTTGTAATTGAGGTATTTCGTAGGTTAGGAGAGTTCTGGGAAAGACATCCGCCATGATAAAAGTACTTCAGCTATTCCAAAATGGCGCCCATGCAATAGAAGAATAGGAAACGCAATTCAAAACTGACAACAAACAATATGT
>NC_087222.1:20361378-20378878 GCF_015104395.2 Macrobrachium nipponense
TTATTACCAATATTTTGCTTACCATCTTTTATATTACTTCAGCAAGTGCAGATATTGCCAATTATTTTTTTTATCATGTTATCTTATATATCAAGATTGTGTATGTTATTGTCTATTCTTTGTATATTCTATGTATATGGCCTTCAGCTGAAAAAAAGAATTTACTATTGTTATTGTTAATTTAAAAAATCCTCATAGTAGCATGAGTCTTCAAATGGAGAAACAACTCCACAGTTATGTAAATGTACATATATTCAAAATTAAAACTTTAAAAGGATAGCTTTCGGGAATCTCTTCGGTTCCCCTTATCAATCTCATTTACATAACTGGATCTTTTTTTCTCCATATTATTATTATTTATTATTATTATTATTATTATATTATTATTATTATTATTATTTAATATTATTATTATTATTATTATAACACATAAAGTATTTTGTTGTTTGCCTAATGCAGTTCTGCTGACCAGTTCCATTTTAATTTACCCTTGTTTCATCCTACGAATAATAATAATAATAATAATAATAATAATAATAATAATAATAACAATAATAATAATAATAATAATAATAATAATAATAATACAATTCTCTCTCTCTCTCTCTCTCGTCTCTCTCTCTCTCTCTCTCTCTCTCTCTAACGCGACGTTTCCTCCTGATCGACAGGACATTATCAAGCGATAACTGCTGAGGGACTGAATTCCAGTGGCGAGTCCTTCTCCTTATATCGTGGTGTTGCGAGCTCTCCAGTACGGTCAGAGCACTTCTCCGGAAGGTCGAGTTTTTTATTGGTTCCCGGGAAGGTGATCATACGGCGGGCGTTGACTAGTCTTGCAGACCTTCTCAGGTAGGGGGTATCACCGGGAGCCTCTTGATTGGCTTCTACCTGCGTGACGTCACCCCTGGTATTGTTCTCATGTCCGGGTGTTCGTTCCATGCGCGCTGGTACTTTCGTTAGGGGAGAGGGGTGTGGTCCTCCTCACACACGTCGGTATCAGGAACGCTTCTTGGGTGGTATTGAGGGGAGGAGGCTTTTCTTCGAGGATGAGCAGCGCTTCTAGGAGACGCAGACGTCGTGGTCAGGTGCTCTCCCGATGATCTTAGTATTCCTGACGATGTCGTCTCTCGTGATGTTTCTGCGGTGTACTGCAAGGGCGTGCTGCCTAATGGCGCCCTCCTGGGCGTGGCAGGAAATCCTTTTTGACAGGCGCATCGTCGTCATGCCGATGTAAATCCCAGGGCATCCTTGGGCGGGGCATACGTATCGGTAGACGACGTTGGACTGCTTCAGGGGGTCTCCTGCCGGTAGGGGAGGGGTTGTTTCTTCATCAGGAGGTCTTTCGTACGCCGATTCTTGTAGTAAATAATGAGGGACACTCTCTTTCCTTCCTCCATGGGGCGGACGTGTTCCTCTATTATTTTCTTCATGGCTGCTTCTTCTTCCTTGTATTGGTGGTGCATTGAAGGCTTTATTATAGAAAAGTTTGATATCCTCCGGGGGCGGAATGTTCCTTCTCTCTTCCTCCGTCATGTACCACTTGTCAAGGGCGGCTCGAGTTTCTCGGTTACGAGTTTGTTCGTAGTACCCATTGTTAATTAGCATCTGGGATGCTCGGTCGAGTTACGAGGTGTGTGTCCTGCCACGTCGAACAGTGCGAGAGGGCCCTCCTGACGAAGGCCCTGACGGTGGTGGTCTTGAACCGCGCAGGACACTCGCTATCACCATTCAGACAAAGTCCGAGGTTCGTAGCTTTAGTGTAAACGGTCGTCGCCACTTCTGATTCGTCTTCGTGACAAGGACGTCGAGGAAGGGGAGCCGATCGTTGCTGCTGTACTCGACAGTGAAGTTGAGTGCGCTGTTCTGCAGGAACTGCTGCCGAAAGGGCTTCTACCTCATCCTCGCCAGTCGGCTTGCACGAAGATGTCATCGATGTAGCGCGTATGTGCGGGGGACATCTGTGTTGCGAGAAGACCCTTTCTTCCACTTCTCCCATGTAGAAGTTAGCGAAGAGGACTCCTAAGGGGGACCCCATCGCTACGCCGTCCTTCTGGCGGTTACACATCTTGTCCCTCGGTGGGTGGCTGAAATGGGGCTTGAAACTCTTTTCGTACAGAATCTCCAGCAGGGTTTCTTTATTTAAGGGGACATTCTTCTTCTGGGATGTTAGGGGGTCTCATATCGGGATTCCTATATACCCGCTCCATGATGATCCCTATCGTCTCGTCTGGGACGTTGGTGAATAGGGACTCAACGTCTAAGGACGCCATGGTTCCCGCCACCGGGGGAGTCGCGGATCTTCTCCAAAAATTCCACCGATGAGGTGAGGCAGTACCTGGAGGGGATATAGGGGGTCAGAATTTTATTAAGGCGTTTGGCCAGAGCGTAAGTCGGGGCGGGTGTTTGGCTGATGATCGGACGTAGGGGGTTGCCTTCCTAGAAGAAGAAGCAGCCATGAAGAAAATAATAGAGGAACACGTCCGCCCCATGGAGGAAGGAAAGAGAGTGTCCCTCATTATTTACTACAAGAATCGGCGTACGAAAGACCTCCTGATGAAGAACAACCCCTCCCCACCGGCAGGAGACCCCCTGAAGCAGTCCAACGTCGTTCTACCGATACGTATGCCCCGCCCAAGGATGCCCTGGGATTTACATCGGCTTGACGACGATGCGCTGTCAAAAAGGATTTCCTGCCACGCCCAGGAGGGCGCCATTAGGCAGCACGCCCTTGCAGTACACCGCAGAAACATCACGAGAGACGCACATCGTCAGGAATACTAAGATCATCGGGAGAGGCACTGACCCAACGGACGTTCTGCGTCTCCTAGAAGCGCTGCTCATCCTCGAAGAAAAAGCCTCCCCTCAATACCACCCAAAGTAAGCGTTTCCTGATACCGATCACCGTTTGTGTGAGGAGGACCCCACCCCATCTCCACCCTAACGAAAGTACCAGCGCATGGAACGAACACCGGACATGAGAACAATACCCAAGGGGGTGACGTCACGCAGGTAGAAGGCCAATCAAGAGGCTCCCGGTGATACCCCCTACCTGAGAAGGTCTGCAAGACTAGTCAACGCCCGCCGTATGAGTCACCTTCCCGGGAACCAATAAAAACTCGACCTTCCGGAGAAGTGCTCTGACCGTACTGGAGAGCTCGCAACACACGATATAAGGAGAAGGACTCGCCACTGGAATTCAGTCCCTCAGCAGTTATCGCTTGATAATGTCCTGTCGATCAGGAGGAACGTCGCGTTAGAGAGAGAGAGAGAGAGAGAGAGAGAGAGAGAGAGAGAGAGAGAAGTGTATAAGCAATAATAAATCAAATGACTCAATCCGAACCAATAATAATATAATAATAATAATAATAATAATAATAATAATAATAATAATAATAATAATAATAATAATTGGTAGGAAACACTTGCATTTTATCATTCAACCAGACGCTATATATGTTATGAGCTTTTATTTTTATTTATTCAGGGAGTTGAAATTAACGAATTCCTCGATTGGAAACCAATGGAAAATAGTCCTTATTGATGTTAAACTATCCCAAGGGGGTGATTTACCCCCCATCTGCCACGACTTTCTCGAACAAAAAAAAAAAAATAAACCCTGATATCATCACAGGTGTTGCGGACAAATGACTTTTGGAGTCTATTTTCTATTTCTATTTCACTCAGAGTTTAAAACAAATGTCCTTCCTCACACCTCCACAATATCTATTTATTGATTTATTTTGTCTTTTTTGATAAGTGAGATCTTCTTCCTATATTTCCCTTTACCTCCTCTTTACTTCTTCCTATTGAACACCTTAATATTCTTTGGAAGCTTCAATAACAAGTCAATGGTCCTGTGGGCTTGTTACATCGAATAGGTTTCATCTTCTGGATAATAATAATAATAATAATAATAATAATAATAATAATAATAATAATAATAATAATAATAAAATAATAATAATAATAATAATAATAATAATAATAATAATAATAATGATAATAATAATCAATGAATAATAATAATAATAATAATAAATAATAATAATAATTGATAATAATAATAATAATAATAATAATCCTTTCATTTTTTCAGCCTCTAAGTTGTCCTTGTTCATATAATCGCAATTTTCAGACGTGAACTTCGTACAGCTCTGAGCACCTTTTCTCCTCAGGTGGTAATTCGGTTTTTCAAGACCTTTGAACAATCGGTAGACTTTACTGATTCACTGAGGCTCTTCTGTAAATTATATATTAAAAGGTTGTAAAGACCAAACCAACACTGACAATGAAGAATTTTTAGTCGTACAAAATATTTCGCGTTTCTTTTGTTAGAATCGTTTGATATGAAGCAGCAGCAGCAGACATCACCTTGCTGAATGTGAGGAACTGTAAAGAAACGTTTTGGCATGACGTTTTCGTATATAGCAGAAGAATGCTTATCATGTCGCACACATAGAGTTTTATATATATATGTATATATATATATATATGTATATATATATATATATATATATATATATATATATATATATATATATATATATATATATATATTTACTATATATATCTGTGTGTGTGGGTGTTTAACATTAAATCATTCTTCACAACAAAGGATTTACCGACTCACTCATACTACTCAATGGTGAAAGAACTTTTTTCCGTGAGGTAACTTCCACACCGTCGGCCTCTTCATCCACCTACACCAACGTTCATGTCCAGTGAGTAAGTCAAGCTTCTGTGAATCTCTGTAGTGTGAGATGTTCAGAGTCAATCTCTGAAATTCCTTCGAAATCTGAATTCTCTCCCTGATGATAGTCTGCACAATATGAGAGAGAGAGAGAGAGAGAGAGAGAGAGAGAGAAATTTAGGTTGACCCTGAGCTTGCTTACATATTGTTTGTTGTTAGATTTGAATTGCGTTTCCTATTCTTCTATTGCATGGGTGCCATTTTGGAATAGCTGAAGTACTTTTATCATGGCGGATGTCTTTCCCAGAACTCTCCTAACCTACGAAATACCTCATTTACAACTCCATAATCCCTTGCTTGGAGACAAACCCTTTAAATCAGAAAGTCCCGAATTCCTAAAAAGAGAGCTGCTGATTTTTCCTTGCCAGAAGATTCGTTTCAAATTTAAACCTGCAATCTTTTTGATGGAACCTCTGTCCAGACTGGTTCAAAAACTAAATATAACTGAATTCCATTTTAGGAAGTTATCTATATTTGCTTCCAAAATTTTCTTTTGCTAATTAATTGACCTACAATGGCAGACGTCCAGAGGAACTTGTGAGAGGAATTTGAGCTTTAGAAGCACTGACTCACATGTCGGAGCTACGTGAATGATAAATCCCGCATCCCCAGACGCGGACTTATTCAACTCTTATCTTGTGCGTCCCTCAGTCCCATTCGGTATGGAATACTTCCGTCGTTTCATTCAGAGACACCCTGTGTCCATGTGGTCCTTCTTATCATTTATTCAGTTCATTTCAATGAACAAATTTATCTAATGAAAAGCAATGAAAAGGGGGAGTCCATACTGGGCCTTCTTTCTAACACTTGTTGTTACCCCCTGTTGGATGTTAAACTACCCCGGAGGTCGGGTGGCGGTGAGGAGCTCATTTATCACTCATCTGCAACACCTGTTGCTCCAAACCGAACACAAAGCCTTGATACGAAGGTATTGGGGACAACTAACTTTGTGACGCCACTGGCTGAGATCAGGAGGCTGGAATGTAGAATGGGTTCACTGCTGATAATGATGATCAACAATCTCTTTGCTTCGACTTCATTCCCCCTTCGAAACCTATTTGTATTTCACACAGTTTTGAAATGAAATAATGCCTTCCCTCCCTCACACCTTCTCGGCAGTATTAGTAATTAGCCTTTCAATTTGTTAAAGCTGTCTCAAATGTTCTTCTTCCCTTAAACGCAGTTTCCAGACGTGGACTTAACTCGTATCATTTTGACTTTCGAAGACCTACAACTGCTAGCAGCCTGTGGTGGTTCACAATTGCTCTTTTGAGAAATATGATTTATATGCTTGTCAACAGAAAAAATAAAAGGACCATGAAAATGACGAAAGTCCTTATCCATGTCCAGATTTTCCACTGCATTCCAAAATCAAAAGACTTTTTAGATGTAAAAAAAAAAGATCCTTTGTGTTTCCTTAGTTATGATCAATGTGTATGAAAGAGCCGTCACTCTGGTGAATATCAGATGGCTCCTTTGCATGATATCATAGCCTCACAGCTACATGTCTGCCGCATTTTTGTTTATTCTTTATTGATTTGTCATTGCTATCAACAGCTCTTTTTGAACCTTTAAAGAAGAAGAAGAAGGAAAAGAAAAAGACGAAGAAGAAGAAGAAGAAGAGAAACCAGGATGGATATGCAGTGCTACAGAACAAGGGAAATAATCATATCCTTGGGAGCCAGGTCATTCACCTTTAGTTTGTTTTTATAATATAATTCATTTTTTTCCTGTAAAAACTGGAGCAGATTCATCAATGGGCATTTTCGTAAAACAATGAATTGACATCAAAACTAATTAACCTGCAATTTGTATCATTGACTTTCAACTTTGTTATAAGGTCTTCCGCATTTTTTAATCTGTGCTTGATATATTTCCTATAAGAGATTTAACAGAGATCCGAACTATTTTGACAAATGATAAGAAGCTGAGGCCTCTCGAACTGATAATGGGTCTGATTGGTTTGCCTTCTTTACGAATCTTTACTGCGCCATACATATAAGGAAGAGTAGCATCAACTGCAGAGAATTTCTTGGTTAGTTCATGGTGGGACTCTAAAGATTCCTATTTCCCATCATGTTTTGATTAAGTTGATAAAGTTGTGCATAGTTGATAAAACGTTTACGTTTAATGGATGTTTTTATAGGCAGTATTTTGGTTTGACAATGGGAAACTGTTTATTTGCAACTCTCTCAAATATCTATATGGAATTTTACGAAGTCAGATACCTACCAGATATCATTACGTTCACTTTGACATGGTACAGATACGTCGACGACATAATACTATGCCTGTGTCCACGGGAACGAGACCTCTTGGAGTTTCTAGAACTTTTGAATGGTCTGGTAAGGTTCAAATTGAAATAGAACAGAACAAAACCCTACCATTTCTTAACACCGTCGTTATGGGAACCGACAACGGATTTAAATTCAAAGTATACCGGAAACCAACAGCAGTGAATACTTTCATTCATAGTTTTCCAGCCATCACCCCAAGATAAAACTATCAGTCTTCTCAGGGATGTTTTGACGACCATATAGAATTTGTGAGCCTGAATTCTTAGAAGAAGAAATTCAGAACATCTATGAAATTGCAAGAGAATTGTGTTACCTAGGGTATATTTTATCGATAGTTGTCTCCAGAGTGCCAAAAAAAAAAGCATTTTATTGTCAAGAAAGCTCAAGTAATCGTTTATGAAAAGATAAATGAAAGATAAATGGAGGAGTAAGCGAAGAAGACTCTATTGATACAGCGACAACATTCTCTTCTGGTCTTCGATTAATTTAGTAACTTTTAACTTTTCAATCAGTATTTGAATTCTAATCATGAACAGGATTGCAAATTACAATCTTTGCAAATTATTCCATAAACTAAAGAAGTTGGAATTTTTAAATTTGCTGTTCTCTAATCTCTCTCTTATTGGTTATTCATCTCTGCGTTTCTTCTCTCAAAGTGGGATGCTTCCCTGCTGGATCCCTTGACTTGCATCATCCATTCTCCCCCCCTCCCCGCACCAGCACCCCACATAACTCAACATCCCGAGGGGCTTAGAACTCTTTCTCTTTTCGCTATTCATAAATGAATGAATTCTGAATAGAATGATTCACTAATTAATGAATGATCGACTCTTGCCTTTGCGTTTTCATCAAAAGAGAAAGATGACGACGGCGATTTCAGGCTTCAGCGCTGACCATAGCTACAGGAGGAGGTCCAGGAAGGACTCCGGATTCTCCAAGTGGCTGCTGGGATCTACTTAACTTCTTCAGTGCCTCAGCAACTTCCCTGAATGTCCTGTAGTTTGACACAGTGCTGGAAAGTAAACTCCCAGTCTCTCTCGAGAGTTCACATAGGCAGGATGTACGTATGTATGTTCCACCTCTTCTCTTTCAAAAGTTATAACTTTCATTACACCTCAGTTTTACCCCAGAAAAGTAGTGTTTCCATATTGCATCACTAAACACCGACAAGCCGATGATTTAAGAATTATGATGACATAAGAATTATGAAGGAAATCGTAATTATATAATAAATAAGAATAATGAGAGGGATATAGGAGGATTGGTTGTAGCAAAAGAAAAATCAATGGGATGAATAAATTTCTTCCACTATAAGATATGAAAGGGTAATGGTGATAATGATGGTGATGATAATGAAGTCTTAATATTCTTCCCCCCTCCCCCCGTAAGACTTCATCTATCGACGGGTGTGATCATGATGACGACGTCATAGAGTGATCACATGAGCAACACCTGACTACGCGGAAATAAGAAAGAGAGAGAGAGAGAGAGAGAGAGAGAGAGAGAGAGAGAGAGAGAGATTAATATTCTTAATCTTTTGCTGGTTATTTTCATATTGATTGCCCTGCCTATAATATTTTGGTAGTATTGTCTTCCATGACATTTAAGCTACGAAACTGTATGAAACACAAGATGATAAATGATGAATGCACTGCGATCTCATGTAAGGCCTGATAGAATATATTCCATATTAAGAATTTTATGTTTGTTTCACTATAAATATTTCAGTATTAAGTTTAATGAACTGCATAATTCTTATATCATTATAATCCTTAAATCATTGGCTTGATTTAGTGATGAAATTGGGAAACGCTCCTTTTCTGCAGGTAAAACTGAGGTGAAATGAAAGTCATAATGTTTGAAAGATGTTGGAAAATCAATGTTGCCTACGTGAACTCTCTCGAGAGAGACTGAGGAGAGTTTCCAGCCTTGTGATTGGCTTATCAACAGCCAATCACGAGGGTCGTAAGGAACGGCGCTAGGCACGAGATGCACGGGTGAAGTGAATCTGCTAAAGCTGATTATGTTTCTCTCTCTCTCTCTCTCTCTCTCTCTCTCTCTCTCTCTCTCTCTCTCTCTCTCTGTGTTTTACCTTACCACAATGAAATTCCACCAGAATTAATATTAGCCTATATATATGTATGTATGTCTGTGTATTTTTATTTTCTAATGATATGAGGCCATTCCCCGGAGCAAGGGAAGGAAGGCTCCCGAGGAAAGCAAGACAGCAGCTCCTCTCCTCACCCATCGATACATTATTCAGAGACACTACTTGATGGTGAAAGACCTCCCGTCGGCCTCTTCATTCGGCTCCTCGGAGGTTCGTGATCTTTGAAAGTCCTAAATCTTCATAGAGAGAGAGAGAGAGAGAGAGAGAGAGAGAGAGAGAGAGAGAGAGAGAATTTAAGGTTCTGAATCGCCTCTTCTGTTCTTCTAAAAAAATATGGACGCCATTTCCACGCCAGTAAGGAATCGTTGTAATTTAATCAGTCATGTTGGGTGTTTTTACAGAACTATTCTATCCCACAAAACACCCCATTTATAACACTATATTATTCTTTTTAAGAAAATCCTGAATCCGCAGGAAAAGATCTGTAAATCTCTGCAGCTCAGAGGAGATTTGTCGCCAGAAGAGCTGACACGGTCTCTCACAAGAAGTTCTTGGGACAAATGAACGACGGACGATTAATTCTATTTTACTCTCATCTTTTTTAAGAGAAACTCTGTTAAGGTCATTTAAGTGTGGTTGAATTCATGTTTATGATGTCATTTAGTTTTACTTCCAACATTTCCTTCGCTAATCCATTGATCCGCTGAGACAGATTTCCAGAGGAACTTTTGAGAGGAATTTGAATTCTGGCGTCACTGAAAGCGTCGTCAGTGCTGTTATAGGTAGAAGATCCCTCATCGTCAGGATCAGACTTATTACTCAATATCAAGTCTTTTGTTGTCTGCCAACAGCAGCTATGCTGACCACTTCTGTTTTAACTTCCCTTTGTCCCATCTTCTCCTGAATAATAATAATAATAATAATAATAGTAATAATAATATTTGGGAGGAAATAGTTGCATTTTTTTCCATTCAACCAAACGCTATATATCCCTGTGAACTTTTTCATTAGTCATATTATATAATCAGGGAGTTGAAATGAACGAATGCATCGATTGAAAAGCAAAAACAATGGAAAATAGTCCTTATTGCACCTTTCAACTTACACACTTGTTGTCCACCCCCCTGGATGTTAAAACTACCCCAAGGGGGTGATTTACCCCCCATCTGCCTGCCACGATTTCTGTAAACAAAAAGCAAAACCCTGATATTATCACAGGTGTTGCGGACAATTAATTTTGTGCCGACAATGGATGACTTCAGGAGGCTGAAACGCAGTGCAGGGCTCCAGAAAATTACGTTCATCAACCCACTTCCTTCCTTTCACCTCATCCCCCCTTTCGAAATCTGTTTTTATTTCAGCAGAGTTTAAAACAAATGTCCTCCCCCACACCTCCACAATATCATTAATTATTATTTTGTTTGTCTTTTTTAATAATTGAGGTCTCTTCCTCCTGTATTTCCCTTCACCTCCTCTTCGTCCTCATGAACACCTTAATATTCTTTGGAAGCTTGAAATACAATTTAATGGTCCTTGTGGCCTTGTTACATTCGAATAGGTTTCATCTTCTGAATAATAATAATAATGATAATAATAATAATAATAATAATAATAATAATAATAATAATTCTTTAATGTTCTCAGCTGTCTAAGATGTACTTTGTTCATATAATGACAATTTCAAGACGGAACTTCTACAGCTCTGAGCACATTTTCTTCTGATGTGTCCATTTGGTTTTCCAAGACCATTGAACAATCGGCAGAAGACTTTACTGATTCACTGACGCTCTCTGTGAAGGATATTGAAAAGCTTCTAGAAACCAACAATGAAAATGAGGAAATTTCTCGCCGGTTTCCTCATATTCCACTGGAGTGTCAACCTTCTCACTGACTGTGTTTTGACATCCAAGGAATTTTTAAACACCGTTAAGCTTACAAGTAGCAATTTCAAGATTGAGAGAGAGGAGAGAGAGAGAGAGAGAGAGAGAGAGAGAGAGAGAGAGAGAGAGAGAGACTTTTGAAGAGCTACTTCCTCAATCCATTAATTATCTTTCGTTCTTGTCTTATGTAGTCTACAGCAAAGGAAATTCAGCTTATAGTTCTCATCGTTAACGAAGAACTGAGGCGAAGGAAAAACTGATTGAAAAAATGATATCTTGGGAAAACATCATCAGTCATTGTCTGATAAAAAAAAAAAAGCATTTTCAACTTTTCTTAACTGAGACTTTCAACTCAATTGTTGAAATGTTACGAAAATAAAATAATAATAATAATAATAATAATAATAATAATAATAATAATAATAATAATAATAATAATAATAATAATAATAATAATAATAATAATAATAATAATAATATTAATAATAATAATAATAATAATAATAATAATAATAATAATAATAATAATAATAATAATAATAATATAGGAGAAGGAAAAATCAACCTAAGCATGGCATGGATAGACTATAAGAAAGCCTTCGACATGATACCACACACATGGCTAATAGAATGCCTGAAAATATATGGGCAGAGGAAAACACCATCAGCTTCCTCAAAAATACAATGCGCAACTGGAATACAATACTTACAAGCTCTGGAATAACACTAGCAGAGGTTGATATCAGGAGAGGGATCTTCCAGGGCGACTCACTGTCCCCACTACTCTTCGTAGTAGCCATGATTCCCATGACAAAAGTACTACAGAAGATGGATGCCGGGTGCCAACTCAAGAAAAGAGGCAACAGAATCAACCATCTGATGTTCATGGACGACATCAAGCTGTATGGTAAGAGCATCAAGGAAATAGATACCCTAATCCAGACTGTAAGGATTGTATCTGGGGACATCAGGATGGAGTTTGGAATAGAAAAATGCCGCCTTAGTCAACATACAAAAGGCCAAAGTAACGAGAACTGGAGGGATAAGCTACCAGATGGGGAGCAACATCAAACACATAGATGAGACAGGATACAAATACCTGGGAATAATGGAAGGAGGGGATATAAAACACCAAGAGATGAAGGACATGATCAGGAAGAATATATGCAGAGACTCAAGGCGATACTCAAGTCAAAACTCAACCGCCGGAAATATGATAAAAGCCATAAACAAATGGGCAGTGCCAGTAATCAGATACAGCGCAGGAATAGTCGAATGGACGAAGGCAGAACCCTCCGAGCATAGATCAGAAAACCCAGGAAAACATATGACAATACACAAAGCACTACACCCAAGAGCAAATACGGACAGATATACATAATACGAAAGGAAGGAGGGAGACGGACTACTAAGTATAGAGGACTGCGTCAACATCGAGAACAGAGCACTGGGGCAATATCTGAAAACCAGTGAAGACGAGTGGCTAAAGAGTGCATGGGAAGAAGGACTAATAAAAGTAGACGAAGACCCAGAAATATACAGAGACAGGAGAAAGACAGACAGAACAGAGGACTGGCATAACAAACCAATGCACGGACAATACATGAGACAGACTAAAGAACTAGCCAGAGATGACAATTGGCAATGGCTACAGAGGGGAGAGCTAAAGAAGGAACTGAAGGAATGATAACAGCGGCACAAGATCAGGCCCTAAGAACAGATAATATTCAAAGAACGATAGACGGAAATAACATCCTCTCCCATATGTAGGAAGTGCAATATGAAAAATGAAACCATAAACCACATAGCAAGTGAATGCTCGGCACTTGCACAGAACCAGTACAAAAAGAGGCATGATTCAGTGGCAAAAGCCCTCCACTGGAGCCTGTGCAAGAAACATCAGCTACCTTGCAGTAATAAGTGGTACGAGCACCAACCTGAGGGAGTGATAGAAAACGATCAGGCAAAGATCCTCTGGGAGTATGGGATCAGAACGGATAGGGTGATACGTGCAAAAACAGACCAGACGTGACGTTTGATTGACAAAGTCAAGAAGAAAGTATCACTCATTGGATGTCGCAATAACCATGGGACACCAGAGTGAAGAGAAAGAGAGGGAAAAATGGATAAGTATCAAGATCTGAAAATAGAAATAAGAAGGATATGGGATATGCCAGTGGAAATCGTACTCATAATCATAGGAGCACTAGGCACGATCCCAAGATCCCTGAAAAGGAATCTAGAAAAACTAGAGGCTGAAGTAGCTCCAGGACTCATGCAGAAGAGTGTGATCCTAGAAACGGCGCACATAGTAAGAAAAGTGATGGACTCCTAAGGAGGCAGGATGCAACCCGGAACCCCACACTATAAATACCACCCAGTCGAATTGGAGGACTGTGATAGAGTAAAAAAAAAAAAAAAAAAAAAAAAAAACAATAATAATAATAATAATAATAATAATAATAATAATAATAATAATAATAATAATAAAAAGCTTGATGAGTAGACATGGAAGTCAACTGGAGTTCCTCGACATCTCTTACTTTCCCCACCTTATCTTTTCTTTGAGTGAAATTCTTCTGTTGAGGAACCAAGAGACTTTCTGCCTCTTCTCAGTCTCAAGTTTATCAGCCAAAAAAGTGGCTGAATAACTGTCATAGCTAAGAGAGCTGTTAGTATTGAAAAGGGGAAATCAACTAAATCCTGACTCTAAACACAATCAAACAGTAATGTGGTTATGGACTCTCTCTCTCTCTCTCTCTCTCTCTCTCTCTCTCTCTCTCTCTCTCTCTCTCTCTCTCCAGATATGCTAAGTTTTTCTGAGGATAGCCAGTAGCCTTTATATCTTTTTTGGTTCCATAAACAAAAAATGATAATAATATAATTATGTCATTTATTGTATACATTTCCACCTTTGTTCTTTCTAAACATTCAGCTTGAGACAGTAACTGCTTGAAAACCTTGTTCCTTTTCTCGTATTCCAGACTGTAAGTCAGTCAATGTAGTGGTCTCTAAGGACACTGCTTGGTGACAATAACGCTTAAAAATTCATAGAGTTTATATACATAGTGAATTGAGGTTCTTTGAAGAACTTCTGAAACACTTTAAAAAATCTCTGAGAATAAATAAGTGCCTGTTCCAATGACGACAAACAATATCAGGTTGTATGAGATACGAATACTACCTTCACAAATAAATGTGCTCATACTGCTCATTCTAATATATATATATATAATATATATATATATATATATATATATATATATATATATATATATATATATATATATATATGTATATATATATATATATATATATATATATATATATATATGTATATATATTATATATATATATATCTATATATATATATATATATATATATATATATATATATATATATATAGTATATAAATAAATCTCAAAAAATCACCATAACATGACTGGAATATCTTGAAAGTAATAAAAGTCCACAAGTATGTAAAATGTGTATTAGAAATACTTAAAAGACGGGAGCTTTCGTCAACTTGATCAGAACGCGGTGTTTCTGCAAGATCTTTCGACGTTCAACGTCCTTTACTCAGCTTTACTCAGCTGAGTAAAGGACGTTGAACGTCGAAAGATCTTGCAGAAACTCCGTTATATATTCTTCCTTCGTTGCTTATACCTTTATTTATGGATTTATCACGTTCCAAACTTTCATGATTCAGTAATACATACACACACCGACACACACACACACACACACACACATATATATATATATAGTTATATATAGATATCTATATAATATATATTATATATATATATATATTAATATATATATTACGAGTATTTGGATAACTAGCAAGAGAGAGAGAGAGAGAATTCATTTTGTGTCTGCCAAAGAAATATATAATATTTCGATACACAATGTCATTCAAATGAAGATAAGAGAATGAAAATTGGTAATTATGTAGTTGCTAACTGTGAAGAACTTTAGTTTGAACGGGGCAGCCAAAGCGTGTATATATATATATATATATATATATATATATATATATATATATATATATATATATATATATATATATATATATATATATATATATATATATATATACGACTAGTCATGATGCAAGCCAAAACATTTATCATGAACATCGTTAGAATTGTTGACAGAAGCCAAGTGTTCAACGCCTACGCTGGTTAGCCAGACATTACAGGACATTATTTTCAAGGTATCATAAACCAAAAAAATAAATCAAGAATGTTTTTCGAGAGGTCCTAAACCTTGGTCTTGAAAAGGACTTGGCCCTGAAGCGCTGTGAGGACGGGCTGCCGGATAGATCCTGCATCCTCATCAGAAATCAGAATTTGTGGGGAATATAAATTAGCATTTGTCATAATGAACTGTTTGAGTGTTTAGCTGCACTGTGTTTGTCGTTAGCGAATGGTTGTTTTCTCTCTCTGTACTTTTGACGTTTCCAGTTTATGTATCTTCCTCCTCTGTTGACTGCTGTGACTCTGTGGCGGGATCTTAGCTGAATAAAGAAAGCCTTGAAGATTCATTGAGGTTTCTTATTACAGTTTGTGTGATAAATGATTTTTTTTTCTTTATTTTTGCATTTTTCTATTTCTTCATATTTCCCTTGAAAAAGGGAAAAAGCCAAGTAAGGCACAAGTCACAATGAAAGCAATCGATATGTAAATGTAAATGACCCCTTCTGTCTTTGTCTGAGCGATAAAAGAGTCAACCGAGCTCTTTCTCTCTCTCTCTCTCTCTCTCTCTCTCTCTCTCTCCTCTCTCTCTCTCATTTTTCTCTGAAAATGCAATAATTTCCAGTGATATGATTGTAGACCTGAATGTAAATAGATTAGTTAGAATCCCAAGAATAGCAATAAAGATGATGATCATCCAGAAATACTAATATACACAACATTGATACATATTTCACACAAAGGTAACACCACATTGCAGGCGAAGGTGGGTCTCACAGACCCAAACACCCTTTTACTGACGAAATGGAGAGAGACCTTGAAGTAACCTCCCCCCCCCACCCAACTCTCCCTGCATGGACACTCAAAGTCTCCTTGGTATTTACTAGTTACTGAACTAGAAGTTTTACTAGGTAGGTTGGGAGGGGGGGGTGTCTTCTTAGGCCCTGGTCTGCCTGAGCCGGGTTAATTAATGAAACAATCGCCAACTTTACCGAAGTATTGAGGTCAATTTAACCTTCGCACTTTGTGGAGCGTCTCATTCGTTTCGGTAAGAGACAAATGCCCAAATCGCATGACAAACAGT
The DNA here is from genome assembly GCF_015104395.2 of Macrobrachium nipponense. NCBI lineage: Eukaryota > Metazoa > Arthropoda > Malacostraca > Decapoda > Palaemonidae > Macrobrachium > Macrobrachium nipponense. The sequence continues at coordinate 20,377,700 of NC_087222.1, forward strand.
CGTTATAAATACTCCCCCCGCCCTCCTCCCCCACAAAACTCCCTTCCGATCTAATCCCGAATAATCACCATCTGTGGTTTCCTTCCTATATTGCGACGCAGACTTCAGGTCCAACGAGGGAGAACAATGGTACCATATCAGTGTTCCTGAAAGAGGACCTTTGAATCATCATGGAACTCTGTGGTGAATAATGGATGATGCAGATTCCCAACGGAAAAGGAGGAGGAGGAGGAGGAGGAGGAGGAGGAGGAAGAGGAGGAGGAGGAGGAGGAGGAGGATGAGGAATACACAAACCTTCCACTTGACTCAGGCAATTTGTTCTCTGTGAACCGGCTGATATTTCTGACACGAAAAAGGTTATTATTATTTTATTATTATTATTATTATTATTATTATTATTCATTTCTGAAATATTATTCTATTAGAATTATTTCTATTTCTGTTTCCATTCATTATAATAATATAATTATTTTTTATTATTTATATTTTTTTATATTTAATATTGACTTTATTTTTCTGCATTCTTATCCCTTTTAGGTTATACTTATTTTATTTGTTGATTGTTTACTCACTTGATTTTATTTAACATGAAATTATTGGAGAAAAATGTAAACTTATCCATCAGTAAATTCCTGGAAAAAAATCAATTGATATTATTTCAGTTATTTTTATCTTTGATTCTAATCTATTTCAACTTATATATTTCCATTATTATTTCCTTCTTCTTCCCTTTTGATTTTTTTTTACCACCAACTATTTTCACTGACAATAAAATTGAAACTCTCCCCCCCCCTCTATCTCTCTCTCTCTCTCTCTCTCTCTCTCTCTCTCTCTCTCTCTCTCTCTCTCCCTTTCCAAAATAAAAAAACATGAGATTGAAATCCGTTTCTACCGAATAACGCTTCTCGGACAAGAATGACGGACTGTGCATGGAAGCATCGAGTTGCTGATTTGCGAGGAGTTACACCAAAAATATTTCTGCAAAATCGCCTTAAATTCGTATGCAATATCAAAATCAAAATTCAAATGTGGTTATTTTTGAAGTTGTCTCTATTTACAAGTGTCTGTAGATGATTTACTTGAATTTTTGGAGGAAGAATGAGAACGTTATGATATGCCTTTAACTGTAGCAAACCTCATTAGCCTTATACTGTTATATATCAAAGATAGTAAATTTTG
>NC_087222.1:20383878-20404259 GCF_015104395.2 Macrobrachium nipponense
ATTGGGAAAGTTTCTGACGACAGACAATTGTCCGGATGTCTAGTATTCCTTTTTGCAATAAACTTTACTGTTCAGGTAAAAAATAACAAAAGAATTCGCCACTTGTAGACAGCAAAAGTATAATCTGCTAGAATAATTTTCACAGGTGATGGAGAGTCTCTGGGAGAATAACACACACAAACAAACACTTTCCCGGTAAGTAACACGGTATTCTCTCTCTCTCTCTCTCTCTCTCTCTCACACATTAACACTTTCCCGTTAAGTAACACGGTATTCCCAGTATTATGGAAGTGTCGGAGATAGTTATTTTATTCTGAAGAGCAGTCTTAGAATAATGGTGTAACAAATTACGTAAATATCTGAGAAGAATTCCTATATACACCTAAAAAATATAATCTTGAATAGATAAGATTCCTATTTATTTCCAAGAATGTATAATAAGTTATTGGAAGTTATTCTATATCGTTTAAATATAAAGCATGATTGACATGAAGTACTAAATATATCCGTAAATCTCCCATAGTCAAGAGTTTTATAAGCCTAAGTGTATGTCTGAATGGTAAAATCGAGAGAAGACAAATTCTATGCTAGTCTTATATAAGACTATAAATATCATTCAGAAATGGGGTTAATATATAATCAGTGATGTACTCATTTACAACCACTATTGTAATTGCGTCTACTGGAAAGTGATTGTTGTACAATTAGAGGGTATGTATCTCTCTCTCTCTCTCTCTCTCTCTCTCTCTCTCTCTCTCTCTCTCTCTCTCAAAAATAATAATTCTCAATTTATTATTATTCCGGAAACATAAAAATGATCAACATTTTCATGATTAGTTTTCTGGCGGATATGCAAATAATTATCAACACTAATATTCAACTGTGATTATGTTTCGTTGATTCAAACAGAAAAAAAAAAAAGTTTACGTCGTCCACAATCGGTGAAGTACTCATACCTCTGGCAACAGTAAACCTCGATATATAGTACATATCATATGTTTATTTATTTGTGATATTACATTAATTACATATTATATATATTACGGATGACTACTATCAAAAAGTCATCATAAAACTAAAACAGGTTAATTTGTAGGAAAATAACAAAGAAACGAGCTGTTACAATGATTGTTTACGTTTTCGTGCGGCTGGTAACACACTACAGATGACTCTCGTCTATAAACGCTCCGGGTTCTGGGGGCGTGTGAGATCTCATCCTAGCCATAGTCAAAGGGTTAATATCTAATTCACTCTACCTCGGAATTAATATATTTTCATATATGCTTAACCGAAGGGGAATTTTTTCTCGATAATAGACTTGCCTGGACCCGGGCGCGAACCCATGGAGCCTTTCAAATCTAGGAACGTCAGTGAAGCTTTACCTACTACACCACTGTGATATAGATCTTGACTTTTAGCTTGATTGTCATTTTTGTATCACATACTACTCCAGCTACATCTCCCCACTTCATCCACGCTGCTTTTATCCTACTGTCACTTCAGCCTCACATCCTCCCTCTTAACTCAAAGTAGATCCTAAGTATTTGAACTTTTCTTCCTGTTTTGTAATCGAGCCTCTATCTTCTCTGCTGCTCACCAAAACCTCTGCTTTATTCACCTTCACCTTTGAGCTGCCCCTCTCTAAAGACTCCTGCAATCTCCAACCCTTCTCTGTAGGTCCTCCTTATTTTCAGCAGTCATCACCTAAATAGAACAAGTTACATCAATTGAGACAACAGAGATTTACTCTTAACTGGAGTGTTGCAGTTTAGCTCTTTCTTCTCTATAACCAATTTTGTTACAATTGTAAAGGGGGAATTCAGTGTAGGATTTTGGGGGGTCCGGCCGCCTCCACCCCCTTCACCTATGAATGGCGCCCCCAAATGTGCATCATTATCAAACATCAATGTCACCAAAAATCAAAACTTATAATAACAATAATATTGGTAGTAGTAGTAGTAGTTGCTGTTTTTGTTGCTGTTGTAGCAATAGTAGTATAAGGAACAGATTTTCAGAAATATAGGATAAAAAAAAAAACAATGATGAAACAATGGATGGCTGAGAGAGTTCAGAAGGACTAAGAACACGAGAAAGGAAGATGAACAAAACAACAAGTAAATGTGGAAAGGAATGTAACAAAATTCATAAATTGTAAGAGAGAGAGAGAGAGATTCTTGAAACAATAAACACTAGTCAATGTTTATCTTAATTCTTTGTTGGATATCTGACACAGTCTTAGTGTTTCAATCTCAATCAGTAACTGGCCTTTCCGTCTGATATGTGTGTAAGTGTGTGTGTGTATGAAGATAAAGGCCTAGAAAAACACTTTTTATATGTTCAACCACATATTTACGACATTCACTGGTAAAATGTTATACAAGTGAAGCGGGACCGACAGAAGCATTAGTGTCCGAAATATTATATGGTTGCAACGTAGAAATAGTGTTCTCATTGGCCTTATATCTCTTATGATACTGTTGGATTACAGTAAAAGAGATTCATATGTGCTGATGTATATATAGACATTTACACACACACACACACACACACACACACACACACACACACACACACACACACATATATATATATATATATATATATATATATATATATATATATATATATATATATATTATATATATATATATAGATATATATATATATATATATATATATATATATATATAGATATATATATATATATATATATATATATTATATATATATATATATATATATATATATATATATATATATATATATATATATATATAATATATATATATATATATATATATATATAAATAAATAAATATATATATATCATATATTGCTACTTTCAAAATGCATGTTTCCCCTCTTTGAAATGTCATGTAGATTGTGTAACATTTTTTCAGATTCCTAGATAGTTTAGAATAGGATGTTTTAAAATGTGTGTTCAGATTTCGCATTACGTGTTGTAAAAGAATATATATATATATAACGTAAAGAGATTCTTCTTTGTCTTTTCGAAGCTATGAATGTTTAACTTTTATGTCAACACTGTAAGATTAGAGGGTCTGCGAGATCCGTTTGCTTTCCTAAATCTATCAACGCATTTGATAGCGATCGAATGGAGTCTTGCGTTGTTATCAAAACATGTCAATCTTAATTGTCGCTCAGCCTCCGTGTCGATCGAGTAGAGTACGTCTTTCTTTTTTTTAACAGACTGGACTCGTACGCGTATGACTTTGATCAAAACCACGTCATGTTACACATTTCTTTATGAAGATTGCATCAGATTTCGAAGATTCGAGAAGAATTATTGTCTCAGCCCAGTTTTTGCAAGGGAAGAGATTTCATTCTATCTTGAGACCTCGAGGCAGTCAGATCTCTCTCTCTCTCTCGCTCTCTCTCTCTCTCTCTCTCTCTCTCTCTCTCTCACTCGACATCCTTAAGAGTATATTAACGTAACGTAAATTGGTCACTCGTAACTTACAATTTCATATTTGATATTTCTTAGAGTTTGTTTAGTGTTATTTAGTTTATTTTTTGTGGAATCTGAACAAACATTGTCTCGTAACGGCGCCTGGTTTTTGTGAAAGTGTGATATACAAGCTGCAGCAAGAGAAAGATAGAAGTTGGTATACCAAAAAGGTAAAGTGTTATATTTTTATTAGTTGCAAGTAATAACGGATAGGAATTGTGTTTAACTAATAACAATTGATAGGAAACTGTGGTTAACTAATAACAGATGGCTGTGAAGGTTTGGTTAAAAAACTGTTGGTTACAGTGTTTTGAGTGAAAAAGATTTACACTTTTACACATGCGTATTTTTGTGTTTGTGATAGTTCCATTGTTTGTGCACTTGTTCATTTTTTTTATTGAAGTGTGCCTTTTTATTTTATATTTTTCATTTGCATTCACAATTTAATTGACTTAGTTATTTTCATTGCTTAATCATTACACATTTAATTAAATTTAACATTTGTGAATTAATTTGCATTTACTTAGAATTCTTTTCAAGTTTTGTTATTGTTTAGTACTTGTGAATTAATTTCTGATTTCAATTATTGCCTAACATTTTTTAATTTTGATTGAATTAATTTTCTTGAATTTTGGGATAAATCAAATTTGATTTAATTCTACTTAATTTGATTCAAGAATTAATTAAACTTTACTTTGTTTTCAAGTAACAGTAATTTTCCCTGATATTGTGAATTTCACTTATAAATTTTGAATTTAATAATAAATTTTTGTATTTAAAATTTTTATAAGTGTTTTCTTTATCTTACACCAGTATAAGTATATATGATTATGACTATATTTATGTTAGGTAGAAACATAGAGTGGTAATTGATTTGCTTTCCTTCAATTTACTTGAAGTGACTTAGAACCAGGGAAGTACTTAGACTTCTGAAATCAGGGAGTTACTTAGACTTATAAAGTTGTTGATGGAGTGATGCCCTTTGATTAATTTAATTACTTACAAGATTACCTCACACCTGTTTTGATGAACTTAGTCTGATTTTCTGCAATACTGGTAAGTGTTAAGGGATCACTGTTGCCTTTAGAGTATTCAGTCTTTAAATGTGTTATGAGGGTTCAGGTGTTTGGCTTTTGTGAGGTAACATTAAATGAATGGTAAGTGTAGTAACCAGATACTTGGCACTTCGTAACAATATCAATGAGTAATATATGTTTGGGTGCACCTGCTTGTTTCAGATCAAGTTATGACCTGATTGATCATCAGTAATTTGTACTGTAAGATTTACCCTTTATTCTGCAATGTAAAAGGACGAAGAAGTTCATTATTCATATAATAGTGACAGAAGTCCTTTCTTCCTCGCCAAAGGACAGCAGAATATTTTCCCTACTAAGGAAGTCGTGCAGTTGGAACTTCTTCAAAAGTTCAAGCGAAGAAGATGCAATGCATTACTGCCCCAGTGCTATTGTCCTTGAATCTGAATACATTTTCATCTATTCAATCATTTATCAATGTATTTTTCCGTTTGATAAGTGAGATCCCTTCTTTCTATATTTCCCTTCACTTCCTGATGGTTACCATATTCTTTGGAAGCTTGAATCGAAATTTAAGTCAGTGGCCCCTTTGGCTGTCTCCTTCCATATGAATAGGGCTTATCATCTTCAGGATAATAATAATAATAATAATAATAATAATAATAATAATAATAATAATAATAACATATATTGTTTTTTCATCGACGATCAAAGGTTGCGATGAGACGAACAAGTGCACAGCTGCTGGAGGCTACTGCTTCCGAGAAGACGGTCCCCACGTGTGCCCCGGGAAGGTCTTCAAATTCTGTGGTCATGGAACTGTCACTGTTGCGTGGATCCTTTCGGGCATGGGCACGGGAATGGGAATGGTCGGTAATGGTAAGAAGATTTCGATTTCTTGATTTTTTGTCATAAGGAACAGCTCTGTGATTTCTTGAAGTGAGATTGTTTAACCACAGCACCATACATTCTGATGTTGTTCATCTCTGTGACTGCTTAGGATTTTATCTATTTATCTGTTTATTAATTTATCTTTTATTTTTTAATAAATAGGATCTCTTCTTTCTATACTTACCTTTACTTCCTCTTACTTCCTCCTAATAAATGCCAAATTCTTTAAAAACTTGAATTTCAAATCAGTGGACCCTGGGTGGGCTTGTTCCATATGAATAGGGTTCTTCATCTTCTGAATAATAATATGGAGTTCTGTTGCTATCTATTAGCAGTTTAATATTTTCATTCAGGTTGAAAATGCAACTCTCCACCTAATCATTGTTACTATGAGATTCAGGGTCTCTGTAACACGGTTTTTTGGACTTTGCTCCCTGTCAAAGCATCGGATGTAGCTGAAAGTTGACATATGTATATTTTACAACCACACACAAATTTTGTCAGCATTATCAATAACCTAAACCCGATAGTTTTAATTTTTATAGAGTAAAAAATGATCTAGCCGACGCCATGGCCAATGATTACGAGCCAAGAGTCGCAAAAAAACCCAAAGACTTTATGAATGGCGGAACGATACATAGATGTGGGTGGGGTATCAGTGCTAGCATAGTAATACTACTGTAGCAGTATAGTGCCGCAACAGTATAGCAGTAATATACATGAATTAAACGTTTAGGCAACTGCTGGGATCCTTGAGGATCATTTAGCACTTCTTACAACTACTCGAGAAATTAGTTTTTTTATAGCCAGAAAGTTAAATTTTCTACCTCAACAATGCCCATGGTGAGCCTTCAGTGTTATCCTGAATTATAACGAGGTGAAAGTGGGTGGAGCCTCATGAAGTCATCATTCTGACGATAATTATTGGTGAAGGTTTTTAAAGCCAATAAACGTTACCGGCTATTTTTTTTTCAGTAAATAGGTAGATAGCCAATAAATAAAAATTGCTTGACATTGGATATAGCAGTTATCAAATCAAGCTTGTCCACTATGTTTTTGATAATTACCAACTATTCCCTACATCTTGTAAATCTGATTGTGACCTATAAAGTAGACTGTAATTCTTTGGAAACTTATTTTGGAAGTTACACTAATAATTGAAGTGTTTTTGTATTTATTAACATATTTTGTTGGTTTGTTCATTATGACAATTATCAGTGAGAGGTTCCAGACTTCATAAAGGTGTACTGCTTTGCTTGTATTAAATTTGTATGTCACTGTTGCCAGAGGTTTAGCCTTCGTTACGTATAGCCAATCATCCATCGAGAGAGTGAAGAAATGCTGTCATAAGTTACGTAACGAGTGCGCTCGAAACCTTTTTCTCTGAGTAAGTTGGCCCGTCTTCAAAAAAAGTCACTTTTACATTAAAAGTACCAAATTTATTCAACCTACGTAGTGCAGAATATGCTCAAAATTTATGTGTTGATATAATATGTATTCTGAATAAGCGTTATATTTATGAAATGCATAGATAAAAAGTTATGCGAAAAAACCGTGTTACAGAGGCCCTGAATCTCATAGTAGTTGATCATGATGGGTGCGTTCTTTTAAATGCTCTTTCACTCCTCCTTCAGAATGAGTTTTCCCAATCTACTTCTATTCATACATTCCCCTGACGATTTAACATAATTTGGTGTAGCTGTGTATTTGCGAATATGAAGTATTCTCGATTATTGAAGTGACAGAGAGATTGTGTCCAATCCAGAACTAAAGGAACTGTCCTTCCTGACTGAAACAGTTCTTGATGCAAAGTAGACTGTCCTTGTGTGACAATACTGATAGAAGTCAAAATAAGAGAAGACCTACCTATGGCACCAACAGCTATGGACATATTGATGCACCTTATTCATTGCCAAGACCATCCAAGATATGAACAAACCATTATAGCACATGCAAGCTGTTCCTTCCCTCTGCAATAAACTGGGGCATCATTCAAGTACCCTGGTTGAGATATGGTGGCCCAATGGTTGATGGGAATCCAGACAACCCAAACAACACCTGAGCAACTAAATCAGAATACTATTGCTGATGTCAGCCAGAAAAAATCGTATTGTAAGAGAGATATATGGGTTCCCATAGACCTACTGATAAGGAAATCATAAACTTATTATTATTGTTTGATTGCCTAATTTTACAACGGCTATTGGGTGATGCTTTTCAACAAAGAAATGTTTGCAGATCCTCCAATTCCTTCTTCGGCTTTTATTGGGATTCAATCTTTCATACTCAAACCAATACCAGACTGAGCAGCGTCAAACTCCAACTGGCCCATTAACCAGCACCTCACATTCACTTCCGTGCTTCTTAGGTAATGGACTACATCACTCCCACTCTTCCGAACAACAAATCCTCTTCCTTCTCTCTATCAGTCAACATTTGTAACATCTCACTCAGAGTCATTGTGGTTCGTTCCACCAACCTATTCCCACTCGGCATCTATGGAATGATTATGAAGGCCCTAGTTTCCGTTCTCAGGCGGCTTCATTCACCCCGTCTGTCCAGCCCTTTCTTTCTTTCTTTCAAGGTCTTTTCTTCCTTTCGCCTCCTCCCCTCCTCCTCCTCCTCCTCCTCCTTCTCCTCCTCCTCCCTACTAACCTGTCCTGTGCACAGACTCTTTTTGCAGCAACCAATCAATTTCCTTCCGTTCTGTCTACACAACCAGACCACTTCACATCCTCTCAATTCCTGCAGCACAGACGAAGAATAGAATATACAATTCAGGTCGAAGGCCAAGTGCTGGGACCTATGAGGTCATTCAGCACTGAAAGGAAAATTGTATGCAACAGATTCTAGAGATGTAGCCGGAGGAAAACCTTAAAGCAGTTGCACTATGGAACAATTAAATATTAGTACGCAATCTGTGGAAAACCGAGAATGCCTTAAGTATTCTTTGTTTTTAGAATTTCTTTAGAATTTCTGAAGAATCCTCTGAGATATATTTTCGACCTCGAAATAATTGGCAATATCTCGCTAGGCACACAGCAAGACTATATAACATTTGATATGTACAGCAATAAACATTTTACATCTGTTAATGTATAGGTATCTGGAGCTCTGCATGTGTTGCCATATATTAAACTAATCTTTTTTAGTACGTCTAATGAGTCTAATGACAGCCGTAAGATTTGTTTCCTCAGAGGAGGAGGAGGAGGAGGAGGAGGAGGAGGAGGAGGTCTTGTTCAAACTAACCAATTAATCACTCATGCATTTCCCTCCTAACTAATATTAATGCTTGACCACATAATCTCCAATATGATTTCTTTTTTCATTGGCCTGTAGTTACAAGAGAGAAAACAAACTTCACGTGTGAACGAAATAGTTTAGAGAGAGAAATGGAATCGTTTAGATCTAAACACTTTTTATGAAAGTAACGATTCGAAATGAAAAGTAATAAAAACTCGAATAAAAAAAAAGAGAGAGAGAAAAAAGTGGAATTTGGGACCAGGAATTGAAGCCATAATGTAGTGAATATAAAACAGAGTAACACTCACTTACTCACCTTCTGGCCTCCTTGTGACCCACATACTTCCAGAAGACTCCTAAAACGTTTCATAACTTCCACCCTTCCATATGTGCAGTCTCTGGGACCCTGTTATCCATCCACAGGTGCAGTGAGGAGTGACGACCTGACTCCTAGGCGCTGCTCGGTAGCTCTCCCAGTGGCCTTTCAACTTCCATTCTTGTGATTTCTATGCATGGATGGCTGAGAAAGATCTGTCAGGTTGTCAGGCCGAATTTCCAAAGGACTTGGAAGTTGGATTAAAGATTGTTGGTGAGAAAAGTTAATCGGCCAATATCATGACACATAAAGCAGCTCAATCAAAAAATATGGTCTGATTTCATCATCCAGTCACAGAAGAAAAAGTGCAATATATGATAGTAGGTTTATTAATCTACTTGAAAAAACATTGAATGAAATATCAAAATTGATTCCCATTCAGAATCTAATTCTTTAAAGAGATCCGTCGTCATCAGAATAAACTTAATTTCATTTATTTTTCTGGAAACTCTTTCTTTTGCTGTCCAACTACTCCAACTCCCTCTTCTCTTGTCACTGTCTTTAGCACCGAACAGCTGCTGTTGCCCCTTCAGTGCCTGTTGGCTTGACAACCTCAATTTCAGAAATCAACCGATCAATCAACAGGAAATCTAATTATCCAAGAGAGACATTATCCAGTAATTGATCAGAGAGAGAGAGAGAGAGAGAGAGAGAGAGAGAGAGAGAGAGAGAGAGAGAGAGAGAGAGAGGCGTCTTGGCAAAGTGACTGGCTTGCAGTTGACAAATGATCAATGGTCTTGGGGATTGACGTAACGTTTATTTTCTGAACAGATAGGACAGAGAAGTGTTTGTTTCATTAAACGGCCTCTGATTCAAGCCAGTAAATGTTTTGTTGATATTAATATAAGCCTATTTAAAGATACAAATACTTTCATTAGTCTATATGATAGGTAAATAGTAACTAGCTGTTCTTGTAGCCCTCAAGATTTGGCAATATGTTTGCTATGAAGAATATATAGGTAATATACAACATACAAACACAACATGTATTCCATACTTATATTGAGCATACTTTGTTTCTTTACAATGCATGGAGGAAAATTTTGAAAAATTTTTCATTTAAATTGATCATTTATTATTGAAAGTATTAGTGAAATATTTTGTAATAATACAGTCTCCATCGTTTCGGAATGTTTGACATTTTATTCCTCTCGAGATATAAATCAATCAAAATGTTACCTTTCTTTTGACAAATAACTGAATCAGCCTAAGGATGTTAGAGCTAACATGGTTGCCAAATGGAGAATTGTTATCAACATAAACTTTATTACATTATTTTTATCTTATATTTACCTGGGCAGGTACTGTCACTTTGACTGAGTGCTAATCTACCTACCATCAGATCATTCGATTCATTTCTCCAATGATGTCAAAGAATTCAGCTAAAACCAATAAGAAATAAATAGACGAGAATTCAATCGCCGCATCCAGTTTATCACGAAGGAAATCGAGGCTTTTCTCCTGTCGAATGAGTCCATTAATTGAAAGGAAGAACACATCTGTGATTTATCCTGTCGATGCGGAGATCATCTCGTTCCCTAGACTTGCAGTTACGAACGAAAATGACACTTTGCTGATGGTCGTCGATTTCACCATTTGATTGTGATGCTGAGCTTGTTTGTTTGTTTGTTTGTTGGGTGGCTAGTGTTACATTACGTAAGCGTTTGTGTGGTTAGTACTATGAATACACACACACACACACATATATATACATATATATATATATATATATATATATATATATATATATATATATATAAAAAAATATATATATATATATATACTATATAATATATATATATGTATTAAGCCAAATGCCAAGCTCTTGGGACCTACAAGGTCACTCAGCACTGAAAACAATGGTGAATCACTTGTTAGGAGAGGGTGGAAAGTAAGATGATAGAAAGAGGGAATACAAAAGGATGTATAATAAAAGGAATGAAAGGGTTTGCATCTAAGGCGGAAGGGAAGCTGCAAAGAACCTTATGCAATGCCTACAGTGCACCGGATGAGGATGAACTGGTATCACTCATAGGTACCCAGCGCTTGGCCATTGGTCTAATTTTCGCATTCCAATTCGATTTCCGAAAGAATGTACGTTGTCTGTCACCAAATGTACCGCCAAAGTTGAACAGTTTATCAAAAGACATTTGTTGAATCCAGAATTGTGTAATTTGTCTTTTCCCTAACGAATAAGTTTATCACTAAGTTCACTGTCAAAGTTGAACCAGTATCAGACGATATACTATGTCGATTCAAGACATCATATAATTTATAGTTTTCCAAAAGTTAAGAAGTTAGTATATCACCAGTTTAACCGTCAAAGTTAAAGTATATCAGATACCCCAGGAACTACGGGGATTCGGTCAGAATAAACCAGGTCTCTTTGTCATCGCTCATCCGGGATACTGTCGAGTTGGCAGAGGAAAAAATATCGTGCTTTTCAGCAGAATTCTCTTGCATTCGGAGGAGCACGATGGCGTCGTCGTTGTCCCACGGATTAGATTCGTTATGTTTTTTTTAGTTTCTGATGGTGTTGTCTGTAAGTAGACGGACATTGGGCTTGAAAAAAATCCGTGATTTTATATATCTTATCCTATCCAGGAATTTTGCGTCAGTTCTCGGAAAGAATTATATGAAATAAAAGAAATAAGATACAAAATCTTAGCATCTGATTTGAATCTTATGTGACTCCCCTCGTCTGAATTTTGCTCTCTCTCTCTTACCTTCTATCATCCTTGCTTTCATTTTTCGTTGATAGGGAAAGTTGATTAGAAAAATCGGAACTTATCAGAAGTTTTCGGTGAGTTTCGCTTTGCCGGAGAAAAGTTTATATTATCCTTTTAGCCTTGAGAAACCTTAGGTATAGGAGCAATTTCTCTAAAGGCAAAAGACCGGTGAGGTTTGGTTGTTACATTTTTCTTTTAACTTCTAAGTCTTCTGCTGGAAATTTCATGTTACAAGACCTGATTGTCTTAGTAAGGACAAAAGTAAATATGTATACGTATATATGCATATATGTGTGTATATATATACATATATATATATATATATATATATATATATATATATATATATCTATATATATATATATGTGTGTGTGTGTGTGTTTGTGTGTGTGTGTGTGTGTGTGTGTGTGTATACAAAGTCATGCGTGCAAAAATGTATTAACCGTATAATCCAAGTTGTCATTCAAGCCTTACTACGAATATAAATAATTGTCTGGAAAGAACAGGATAAATTTTGACCTCTTACGTCATTCCAGCGCATTCCAACATTGCGAATTCCAGGTGGTGTTGACGAATCGGGTGAGACTACTTTCCATACATATGAAGGCACTTGAAAGACAACTACCCCAAGGGATGGGGCGGGGGGAGGGGCCAGTTGCTATCTATTCCTAGAAGACCTGTGCTTAACTCTTTTGGAAATCTGTTTGTCAGTAAGCGTACACTTTTAACTCTTGAAATGGGATCTAGGCTCAAGTCATCTTACTCTGTTTTGAAAATGGGACCTGTTCCCAGATGGGCCTGCGCTTAATGCTTTGATTTGGATTTGGATTCCCAAATAGGCTGACACTTTCCATTTTTTCAAATTGGGATCTCTTGCCAAAATAGGTTCCTTCTTCAGTTGTTGGACAACTGGATTTTTTTAGTGCAGAACAGTCTTTTAGCCATATTTGGTGTTCAATGACATCCGTTTTTCCCAGAGATCCCTCGGTAGTGGAGAAAACATCACATGATATTTAGTTAAAAAATCAAAAAATTTCTGCTGAATCACCTCTTCTTGAATGTCTTTATTGATTTTACTTTTGATAGATTGTAAGATGGATTCGTCCACAACAGGTTGAGCGTGATTAATTTCAGCGATAGTGAGAATGCAATACTTATAAACTTCCACATCCACAATGTGTTGATTTTTGTGGATCACTAGATTGGTATTCAAAAGGTTACAGACTTCAATGTTAACTTGTTGCTGTGAATCAACAATGTATATTGCTTGTGTTATGGACAGTCCGTTAATTTTCAGAGTGTCGGAAAGGATTAACATTTCAGATCCCGGCAAAGTCTTCTTTACACTCACTAATATATTCGAAGGTACGTTCGGCTCGAGAGTTTGCGTGCATGCTGCTATTACGGGTGCGCGAGAATTCTGTTGGGTTGCTTGAACAATGTCATGATTCATGAGACAAGTGATTTGGTTCCTCATGTACGTTACGTTTGATTGTTTGTCTCTTTTTTGTCCAAAACTGATTTTAAGGTGTTAGAAGACTTATAGAATTTTCCTTTGATATACACACCGTGTTTGGCAGGGGCTAAGGTAATGTTTTGAATGCCCATAGACAGGTATCCTATAATTATAGCTGGATACATATCAATGTTTTGTACAACTATAAAGGTATCGGTAAGCGTGCGCTTGCCCACCTTGTACTGAATTTGAGTTACTCCTACTACACTTAATTCATTATTTCCAATACCCGAAAGTCGTACTCTGGACTCTTCAATAGGAAAGTTTGAAAACAACATGTGATGAGTCCGCAAATCCATGATATTACGTGGACTACCAGAATCGAAAAACATGTGGAAGGGTCGGCTAAATTCACGGCATGCAATGTAGGACGTAATCCATCTTTGCCGATAATAGCGTGTATACGGTGAAAGTCTACGGGAACCTGCACAGAGGGGGCCAAAGTCTGAAAACTTAATCTAACCTAACCAGTCATAACCTACCCTGAACGTAACCAAACCAAACTAAACTTACCTAGGCTAACCTAACCTAAGGGAAATGTCTATTTCCTTCCCTTTCTCCAGTCTCCTCCTCCTCCAATTGATCTCATCATGAGGAGGAGTCAAGTTGAAGCTGATGTTACTGCTGCTTCTCTTGTTATCATTATTACTGATGTTTCTCTCATTCTATTTCCTCTTCTTAACTGCTCTTGTTGTCTTCTTCTCCTCAGGTTGGCTCTTCTTGAAGTCTTCTGCAAAATGGCTTTCCTAGCACACCTGTATTTCTTCAAATGACTTCAAACCTTCAAAATGACCTTGTTTGTGAGGAGGTACGGAAGAAGGTGGTTCACCTCATATACACCTTCCACTTTCTCCACGGGCAACACAGGAGCATCCTAGAGATTCTCACCGACAACCAAGTTCCACTTCAAGGGAGGAGATGTCCTTTCAATGTCCAGGAAATAACAAATCTTACAGATAAGCTTCCAGAAGATCTGGACATCACATTGATGAACAAAGTCTGCCAGGCTCTTTGGCAAAAGGGGGTGAATGACCCTGGTGATGAATTAAAAGGGTTATTAAAAAAGATCAAAGATGAGAGGAACTTTGTTAGCCATGAAGAGCCTCATATGTCAGAACTAGAATTGGAAAGTAAACTCAGAGACTTTCAAGCAACGCTCGAGGAAACTCTTGAGAAAATCAAGTCTCTCTTTCCATCTCACGGTTCTGACACTGACCAGCTTAAAGCAGAGATCCAAGATGCTCTTCCAAAGCTCCTAGAAAAGGTCCGTGAGAAATATGATCCCTCAAACCCCCAGGATGTACAAACAAGGCTAAAGATGAAATAGGAGAGTTTAGGAGTGAGTTCTATGACTTGATACAAGAATCATCTGAAGCAGAACTCCTGTCTCTTAATGAACGCCTCTGTCAGATTTTGCCCTACGACTGGCTGGCTCAGTATGGTACTACAGATCCAGGGCAGATTATGGTATCTTTACAAGTTGAAGATGATCAGGAGTTAAATAAAGGTCTCCATGGCAATAAAAGCATCATTGTAAATCAAAAAGAAATCTTCAACATCAAAAGGACGAATCAAAAGAACGAATGGGAAAAGACCCTGAAGTTGTGATTATATCATGCGATGCAGGTTCTGGAAAGACCACAATTCTTTGTTCCTATGCAGAGGAATGGTGCAAGAAGACGATGGATGTGCCAGAACTCTCTTCCTTCCCATTTCTGCTCTGTATGCAGTTCAGGAATCATGACCACGACAACTTTGATGACTACCTTAAAAACTTGGTCACAAAAACTGTTGCTCTATTTCCCTTTGACCTTGTCAGATCAGTTGTCCTGGATTCAAAGTGCTTGGTCTTATGTGACGGCTATGATGAGGCCAATGAAAAATCTAAGAATCTATTTGAAGATATGTTAGCCCTTAATTCAAATAAGATGAAGTTTGTTGTCACAACACGTCCAGGGAACACCGAGGGACTAACAAAAATTGTGAACAAAGGAAAACGTTCCAGAATCAACCTCAAGGTTGCAGGTCTTCAGGAAGAAGATATGAAATTGCTCACAGAAAGCTCATTGGTCACCTGATAAAGGATGATGTCACCCAACAGGAGCAAACAAAAAAGGAGCTGCTTCAGAAAATAGAGGAAATGAACACTGACACTAGAACCATCCTGCAAACCCCACTGTATTTCAACCTGTTCGTTCTCCTTTACATTGAGTGTCCAGATCTAAGGGATGAAATGAGCACCAGGACATCAGTCTACTTACAGCTGAAAAGGCACAAGATCAAGAGAATCTCTGACAAGACAGGAATTTCTGAAGAACTGCTGGAGAAATTTGATGTACTGTACAGAAAATGGTCCCTGAAACATTACACGGAAGACAAATATGAATTCTCCGAGGCAGATGTAAGAAGCTTTGAAGAGGAGATTAAGCAAGCGTTACCTGAAAAAGTATTTCAGAACTTTGATCCCATCATGTCGTCCTATTTCTCCATAAAGAAAACAAAGAAGCACCTGGACATTGTAAGGGTCTACTGCCACAGACACAGAAGTGAGCAGGAGTTTGCAGCTGCAGGCAGTATCTGTGATGACATCGTCGCATCAAGTGGAAGGACGCAAGGAGAGAACATTGTCCTAGACATCATCACATCAAGTGGAAGGACACAAGGAGGTGGAAGTGATCCAAGACAGTTATTTATGAGATTCAGAGGTGTGATTTCCTTCATACCAGGAATACTTTGTGGTACTGAGAGAGATGTGTTGCATGATACAATAGAGGAGATTCATGAACTCTATGTATCAGACTCACTCTCTTTTGGTATACATGATGGTCTTTTGGACCCATGTATTGAAACCAGATTGGACGATAAGGTTTTGGAATCACTTGTGTCACAGATGAGAAAAACATTGCTGAAGGACCGAGTAAGATTTGAAGAGCCCAAGAGTCTTTATGTCCTACCGTCCTTGCTGCCTAAATTGAGGCCCAAAGAGATTATATTGAAATTTGTTATTTCAAATGTAACAATACATGTGTCACAACTCAGTGAAACTCTGAAGTCTGCTATCCATAATAGCATTTATACTGAGGTTCAGCTTTCGATGCGTCTAAGTGTTTGCGCACAACTTCCAGGACAGGAGGAGGTTTTGAATCCAGTGGATTATTTAAGTAAGTAAGAACTTCAACCTTTAGTACAACGGCATTTGTGCATTTTCTCTCTCTCACTATATATATATATATATATATATATATATATATATATATATATATATATATATATATATAATGGTGTGTGTGTGTGTGTGTGTGTGTGTGTGTGTGTGTGTGTGTGTAAATGCATAGAGTTATATAACAATCAAAACAATAACAGTTTTGTTATGCTTCTTTTTTCATAAATGATATTATTGCTTTCTTTGGTTTTAGATATAATAATCAATATAATAATAATAATAATAATAATAATCAATAATAATAATAATAATAATAATAATAATATAATAATATCTCAAAAATTCCTCTCATTTGTTTCATCCATCAGAAATGGACATTTGGGATGATGGCTACGAAGACTTAGAGAGGTTGAGGAGGCCCTTTTCTCTCACGACTCCACCAAAGGAACTGAAATTAAAATACTTCATGTTTTATGCTCCTGAGAATCGTAGTCATGTTTCCCAAGTCATAAACAGGACGTTTCCAACAATCAGGGAAGAAGGAGGAAGAGGAAGCACCACTGATTTAGTGATTCACTTATATAAAGGTGAGTAGTAGTAGTAGTAGTAGTAGTAGTAGTAGTAGTAGTGGTATCAGTAACATCAAAATTCAACCCTCGAAAGAAATTGCTCTTATTCCTTTTCCTTCTTCTTCTTCCTCCACCTCCATCTCCTCCTCTTTCCATTAAGAGCAGAATAAAAACAAAAACAAAAAGAAGAAGGAAGGAAGAGAACAAGAAGAAGCAAGAGAAGAGGAAAAGGAAGACTTAAAAAATTGTTTCACTCCTCTCTCTCTCTCTCTCTCTCTCTCTCTCTCTCTCTCTCTCTCTCTCTTGGTAAATATAATAATAATAATGATAATAATAATAATAATAGTATTAAAATTAACTACATTTTAAGCTATTTCTCTTTTAACCTCCTCCTGATTATTATTCCTCTCAATTTTTCCTCTTCTTCTTCTTCTTCTTCAGTGATTCGTGTTAGTCACTATTTATATATACTAGATTCATAAAATATATGTATATATATATATATATATATATATATATATATATATATATATATATATATATATATATATAGAGAGAGAGAGAGAGAGAGAGAGAGAGAGAGAGAGAGATGAGAGAGAGAGAGAGAGAGAGAGAGTAATATAATAATAATAATAATTCTTTATTTCCAATATTTACATTGGGTATTCATAAAACATAAAGCCACAATTAGTAAATCATCTTACAAATAGTTAAAATATTTGTTATTTTAGACATACAAAAGTTGTTTTAAGAATCAACAAATCGGCTAAAACTTTGCAATTAAAATAATTCATCAGTAATCAAAAGAATATCATAAAATTAGAAAGCATTTACTTAAAAATATAGTGAGTAAAAAAATTACTCTTCCAGAAGATTGAAATACATTGTCATAGACCACATAAGTTGTGTTAAAAACAAGTCATGTACAAATAGTATTAAAATAACACAGAGAAATCAAATAAGCATACTAGATTATAAGGAAATCTAAAAAATTTGTAAATAAAAGCCATCTTATCCATAAGTATTAAACTAAAATAATTTCAACATCTATAAAAGAACAGTAGTGCCTTCAAAAGCACTTTTAAATAAGACAATTAAGCATAACGTTCTTACATTAATCGGAACCATTTAAAGTTAGTTTCTTTAAGTGTACATTAAAAGCAGGGAGAGAGGAGGATTTTTGTTTAATTGTGCCAGGTACTTTATTGTATAATGCTGGGCCTCGAATACTAAACTGGCTCCGGGAGCCCATCTCTGTTTTCGCCCTTTCTACATACCACAGATTTTCCTGCTGTCGAGTAGAAACCCCATTAACTGCGTTTACTGTTGGAAATCATATAACCATTCAGGGAGTTATTTTACGTATTGTTTTGAATACCAAATTACAGACATCTATGGTATATTTGTCTTTTTATCTTTAACCATTCTAATTTTTGAGGTAAGGGGATATGTGGTCATGTTTTTTTTTACATTACCAACAGCCACTCGGGCGGCAAAGTTTTTGTTTTGTAGTTTTTGAACCCTTTTCATTTGTGTAGACCCAGTTACTCCCCAAATTCTTAAACAGTAGTTGATTATACTCATAGCCAGCGACTGAACAACTATTTTACGCGTAGAAGAATCAAATGAGTCTTTTACTCTATTTAAATAAATTAAAGTACCCATCACTTTCTTATAAATTTCAATCTATATGCGTTTCAAACGTCATATATCTGTCAAAATAAACCCCCAGATTTTTACAGCTTTCATTGGTTTAATCATATTTCCATAAAATCTATTTGCACATTGTCTCCAATTTCTGATATATATTGTCGGGAACCTATATTAAAAGAATTGTGTTTTTTTTCTCATTAAGAAGCAAATCATTAGTTAAGAAGTAGTATTTGTCCTTCTTTAGTAGTATTCTGCCCTATGAATTAGTTCGTCTATTTCATTTACATTTCCTTCAATTAATATCGGGGTGGGTGTCGTCGGCATATTGGATGACGAAACAGCCGGGTAGTCATTTTACCAGATCATTGACATAAATTACAAAAGAGTATTGGGTTGGGGCCAAGAATAGAGCCCTGGGGTACACCAAACTCTACAGTTTTTTGGGAAGACACAGTTTGACCCATTCTAACTGATGGGATCTGTGTAGGTAACTCATAAACCAGAGTGGATCTATACTCAGTGATGTACATTATCAAATAAAATATATGATTTCACGCTGTCGAAGGCTTTTGAGAGGTCAAGTAAAAGGAGTAGTGAGACTTTCTTATTATCCATGTTATTATAAATCTTATCTGATATTTTTTAATAGAGCCGTTTTCAGTTGATAATTTTGGTCTGAAGCCGTGTTGACTTTGTGAGATTAGACCATTGTCTCTAGAAAATCAGTTAATTGAATAGCAATTATTTTTTCCAGAACTTTAGACAATACGGTAGGAAAGATATAGGACGATAATGGAGACGTCTTTCCATATCACCACTCTTAAAAAAACAGGAATTACGTGGGGATTTTTCCATAACTCCGGATACTGTTTAGTGGCTATGGATGTGTTAATTATAACTGTAAGGTAAAATGCAATAATATATAACCCATCCCTAATGAAAACGCAAACTAATCCGTCACATCCAAAGGCATTTGTGTTTTTTAGATTTTTTATAATTAAGATGACAGTATTACAATCAACAGGAGTAGGCTTAAAACTATCTAATTCTCTAACTGGAATATTACGTACTGTTTTCAGTAGAGATATTACATTTCCTAATTTCCTCTTGGGTTTTTTCGAAAGTTTTTTTCCCGACCTCAGCGAAAAAATCATTGAATTTTTCAGCCTTAGAGTGTACATTAGTTACTGCTGGCAATAGCATAGAGCTCCTATCTGTTTTGTTGTCCATTAAATAGCATATTTTTTGTTATTTCCAAGTAGCAGAAACATTGCCTTTCGCTTCTGATATTCGCTTTGTAATACTGCTTACGGCTTCCCCCCCCGCTAACTTTGAATTTTACTCTTCTTCTTCAGGTCTTTATTTGTTTTTCTCTCAGAGAAATGTTAAAAGAAAAGTTTGATTTTTTAACTCACTTTTCAGTCTGTCTCTTTCTTTCATGTCTCGCTTATTTCGTCTGTTATCCACGGCGCAGCAGACGAATGATTTCTTTCGTTACAACCGGAGCACAAATGTTTAGACACGATGTAAAGACGTCGTTTAAAGTTCCAACTTGGTTATTTACATTGTCAGGTATTTAATATACCATTTAATATATTTACGTTATTCGTGAGGAGATCACAAAGAAAGTCTGGAGAATAATTTTGCAAACATCTAAAAGTTTTTAAAATAGGTTTTGGTTTCTTTTTGGCTACGAATATTCAGATGAGTTAAGAATTGTCTCGTGATCTGCCACCAA
>NC_087222.1:20404759-20445695 GCF_015104395.2 Macrobrachium nipponense
CCTCCTCCTCCTCGTCTTGTTCTGTTCCTCCTTCTAGCCTGTTCTTCCATCCCCATAGCATCTGTGCCATCATCCAATATGGTTTTTTTGTTAATTAAAGATGGCCGCACTATTTCAGTCTTCCCTCCCTCCCTCCCTCCCTCCCTCCCTCCCGCACTTTCTTCGATATTTCAACCACCTTCGTTGCCAGACATCCAACTTCCTCTTTTTCAAATTCTCGTCTCTACTACGTCCAGTTTCTTCTCCTCTGTTTTGTCACAGTTTCATTTCCATGCTTTATTACCCTAGTACTATTTCTTACTTTCCCTTAAAATAAGTGACATGTCTTCTTTCTGTATTTAACTTGAGACAATAACTGTCTGAATACCAGGTGATGCCCAGTTATATAAATTAATTTTTTCATTTTTTATTTCAGAACACAAGTAAGTAAATCCCCCGTCTAATGGAGGACATCACTGCAACTCGAAGAAGACAAAACTGTGAGTGAGTGAAACCCTGCAGACATTTCAGTCTCTTTCCGGTCTCCTGAAAAGACCCTCGCACCAAATCAACCCTCTTTTGTTCATAGTAGGAACAACAACACAGGTGCGGGCACCAATTTCTCACGGTATTGAAAATAAGGAATATATATATATATATATATATATATATATATATATATATATATATATATATATATAAATATATATATATATATATATATATATATATATATATATATATATATATATATATATACATATATATATATATATATATATATATATATATATATATATATATATATATATATATATATATATATATATTATATATATATATATATATGTATATATAAGTCATATCACATTTCCGTGATTCATATACATATATCGAGCTACATTGTCCTTTAACCCTTTGAATACGACTGTATTGTATACGGTCATTGGCAATTTTCTTTGATGTGGAAGACTGATGATTGAACTACTGGTCTGTTTTTTCTTGATATGGTTACAATCTGCCAGTAGTCATACTGTGAATTCATATAAATGCACGCATTTCTCTAAAATTCATTATTTTTCATCAATATGTCAAGCGTACGACACCCTCGAGCTTGACTGCCGGCAAATCGAGAGAAGAGCTCTCGATGACGGTAATTGTTTTGTAGACTTTCTCGGTTAATTTTCTAGATATGAAAATGAATGGGATTTAAAAGGCAATTAAATGAATAATTATAAGCCTGGTGCAAGAGACAGGGATGACATTTCAACCGACAGTGAAAATAACGAAAATCTGCCACCT
The DNA here is from genome assembly GCF_015104395.2 of Macrobrachium nipponense. Lineage (NCBI taxonomy): Eukaryota > Metazoa > Arthropoda > Malacostraca > Decapoda > Palaemonidae > Macrobrachium > Macrobrachium nipponense. The sequence goes on from NC_087222.1 coordinate 20,406,041, forward strand.
AATGAAAGCAACGGTGTCGAAAGAAGTCGGAGACAGCGACAGCGAGGTGAATCAGGTGATGATAGGGGTGGGTTGCCAGTAAGTTCCAGCCCAGAGATTTCGTATTGGCAGTGGCAGGGCATTACATCAAGATGTAATGCGATTGAAAATTCAAAGGAAGTACTCCGAAGTAGGTTATGTTTTTAAATTTTTCGATAACGAATTTATCAAAGATTCCTGGTTACACTTGGAGATGCAGTACCAAAATATCTGCGAAAGTTTGCCCAGGTTACTGTGAACGAAATGATACGCTTCCTGTGCGTGATTATGATCATGTAGCATCTAAGTAAACGTCACAGCGTTGATTACTTGCATACGCTTGAGGCATTCGAGCAAAAGGAGTGAGAAGGCTGATGGCAAGGGACAGATTTCATTAAATTCTAGTTCTACATTTTGCTGATAATTCACAGGAGAGAGAAAAAAAAATGCGTAGCAAAATCAGGGAAAAATTTCAACCTTTCCAAGATTTATGCATAGATGAAAATTTGATGGTATGGAAGGGAAGGCTTAGTTTCAGCAAAATATTCCAGATAAAAGAAGTCGATCTGGAGTGAAAATATTTGAACGTTTTGATGCCCGAACGGATTGTATTCTCGATTTTATAATAAATCTAAAGACATGTTGGTAGATGAAAACCTAGGCGTATCTGGTTCTGCGGTAGAAGCATTTATGTCTACGTATCTCGGAAAACATGTGACATGTAAACACGATTGTCACCTACCCACATTCACCAGGATCAATATTATAAACCACTGTTGACCAAAATATATAACAGTATGCAGCGTTTTCATAGCCTCTAAAGATATAAGTACATACCTTCATACATACATACAAATATGCATGCATGCATACACACATACAAGCGTCCAGATACAAATAAATAAATAAATAAATATTTGCATGTGAATATATATGTATATATGAATGTATGTACTTATATATCAAGAGTGTATACATACATACATACATACATACATACATACATATATGCATGTATACATACAAACAAACACACATACCACTGTTCATCAAAATATATAATTGTGCAGTGTATGCAGCTTTTTCGTGGCCTCTAAAGATATAAGTACATACCTTCATACATGTATACAAATATGCATCCATGCATACGTACAATCAAATGCAGGAGCGCTTACAGTTCAGTTGACCACGGGTTTCGTCTGCTATGGAATCGGCGGAGCAATACAAACAAGATGGCGGACGCTTTGTTTTGGCGCCCGGTTTAAAAACCCCGAAACCTATAAAAACGATAATGGGGGACCCTTTTGGGAACCGGGGTTTTTGGGTGGGGGAGTACATACGAGTAAATGAAAACGGTAAGGGGGGAGCCATTGGGAAACCGGGGTTTTTTGGGTTTTTGGGTGGGGGAAACCCAGATGACGACAATGAACACGAAAAAAACAAACAAAACCCTAGCAGACAAAACCCGTTGCCCCAAGTAAAACTGTAGGAGCTCACGTACCAAACAAAAATGTAGGAGGTCCCGTCACCCGTTGTGTTAGGCTAACCAAACGACGGCAATGAACACTAAAAACCACGAAAAACCCTAGAAAAAAACAAAAAAAACCAGTGGCCAACTAAACTGTATGAGCTCCCTTTCCAACGAAACTGTAGGAGCTCCTGTCCCAACTAAACTGTAGGAGCTCCTGTTCCAACTAAAACTGTAGGAGCTCCGGTGATCGTAACCAAACGAACCAACCTAACCAAACTTAGGCCGCGCGGTGCCTTACCTGGCCGGGGGGCTTCGCCCCCTGGACACCCCCAGTATAGGTATATTAAGTGATTGCTACCTAACCAAAGGAACCAACCAAACCTAAACCATAGTTATTAGTCTCCACGTCCTTACCTGGCCGGGGGGCGCCCCCAGTATAGTATACTAACACTGATTGCTACCTAACCAAACCAAAGGAAACCGACCTAACCAAACTAAGTCTGCATGTCCCTTACCTGGGCCGGGGGGCTTCGCCCCCCTGGACCCCCCTGTGTAGTAAGAACAATTAATATATATCTAACCAATATAACTTGTCCATACATATGGCTGGCACCCGTATATCCTTACTGATAACTAACAAATGAATATTTCCGAGAATACATTGGTTAAAGTCAAGGCCACGTTGTTTGCTCGAACACATGGACTGCGTTCGAACACGTGGACTTCTAGCGAACGTGAATGTTCGGATGTGTTGAGCGTGCCTGACTTCAGCAAAGCGGAAATAACAATGGCGTGCTTAATTTTGTCAAAATACTGAAAATAACGTGCATTTACATTGATAACCTTACTTTGGAGATGTTGCTAGTCGTCCAATGATTGGCCGGTCCCCCCCCACCCCCCCCACCCCCCCAGAAATAAAGAACTTAACAAGAGAAATCGGAGTCGCTGAAACCTTCTGGGTAGAGGATTTTTTTTTTCTTTCTTGGCTGGGACGGTTGTTGTCCGAGATGACTGAACAAGGGAATTTGTGGACGAGGCACGGGTGGAGGTGACGAATCCGTTTGTACAGCGGGAGCGCGTCTCGTGATTGTTTGTTTTCAGCGATATTGGCCTTCAATTTGGCGGGTGTTGAACTACTTTATTTAATTGATATACACGTTTAAATTAAATCTAAGAATGCTTTAAAAGGACAATCAACTTGAGTTAGGTAACGTTTTTTACACAATACATAGCGAAATATGAATTATACAAATTTTTTACTGTACCACTTCTAGGTAAGACATTTCGTTTCAAACCCGCCAAGTAGATTCTATCGTGTTTGTGTGTATGTTTTTCTCGTGTGGGTCTACAAATGCAATGTGTGATTAATGTTTTTGTGTGATTTGAAATGTTGACTTAAAGTGTGATATGATTTCCAGCAATCAGAAATGACAATTGAATCAGGATGTATGTTATCAATTAAAATAGGAAAGAAGTGTTTCTGTAGTCCTGTCTGGTACAACCTGAAAAAATGTTTCTTCTGTTTGGCGGTCAATCCCGCCGAGAACCCAAACAACCATCGACACGTCTGCCTTTGTTGAATTTCCCTTCTACCAAACTTGGACTCGTCAATCTCGACCACTTTGACCAGGTCCGCCAATTTTGCCGATTGTCCATCACCAGAATATCAACACAAACGTTCCCGGCAGAAATGAAACCAGTCGACAAGAGTGTTGGGCGAGCCGATCCTCAGATTGAGTTGCATATATTTCTGGGAAGCGTTGTGAACCCAGCCGTGGATGAGCACTAAGATGCTCTTCAGGGAGAGATGGGACCCCGAGAAGAATGACCCGTGGTAGAATCAAGATGTATTTGCGGCAGTGCCTTGCGTTGCACGCCATTGAAAAGTGTCCCCTTTTTTGAAGAGGCCGACGGTGCCTTCATTACAGGCCTTGCACACGCCACTAAAATGCCCCAGTAGGCCTGTTTTCATTAAATAATAACTAGGGATCGTTCGTCTTGACACAAAATGTATATGTCCTTCCAGCGTGACTGGAAAACGGCGCAGCGAACGCCACGTGTGCGGAACATGACAAATTCTCGGCAGAAGACATGACGAAGCACTGAACTGGCTGAGAAGCAGGAACAGACTGAAGGGTCGAGGAAGGTCGAGAAAGGTGCCGTTCCAGGTACTAGTTTATCCTAGCGGATAACTAGTACCTGGAAAATATGTATCGAAGAATGTAAAAAAATGTAGGTCATACAGATGAGTTGGGCAAGGAAAGAAATATCGAATAATGGGGAAAAAAATGTATCTCCTACAGATTATGTTGGCATGGGTAAAACTATCGTGGGCAAGAGTCAAAATATCGAATAATGAAAAAAAAAATGGAACTCCTGCAAATTAGTTGGGCAAGCATGGAAAAAAAAAATAGAATAACGAAGGGTAAAAAATGGAGCTCTTACAGTTCAGTTGTGCATGGGGGAAAATATAGATACTGTAAATTAAATTGGAGTCCTAAAGATTAGTTGGGCAAGATTAAAATATTCGAAGAGATCGGCAGATTATACTTTTGCTGTCTACAAGTGGCGAATTCTTTTGGTATTTTTACCTGAACAGTAAAGTTTATTGCAAAAAGGAATACTAGACATCCGGACAATTGTCTGTCGTCAGAAACTTTCCCAATATTTTTATATTCGTATTTATTTCCCATTCGCATTTTATACAAAACCTTGTCTCCGTATTCCGAATGAGACAAAGAGAAACAACCCCTAGGGCTATGAAGCGATTAGTCCTGGTCCCACACAAAAGGTACTGGTCCCACACAAAAGGTACGCGCGCTGCATGGGTCCTTATAAGTACTCTCTCTATCCGTGATTATTCATAGCCTAAAGGAATCCTTACCAATAACACCCAGCCCAAAACCCTTTTGTTTCCTGCGTTGCTAATCACTTTTATTATAAGTGGAGGAAAGTGAGTTAATTTCTTTACTGTAGCAGTAGCAAATAAAAAAAAAAGCAAAGTATATACTCAAATATATATATATATATATATATATATATATATATATATTATATATATATATATATATATATCTATTATAATATGGACATTTGGTCGGTGACAATCGTATATGCATGGCGCATTCGATGTAGGCGGTATTTGAGATGCCAGAATCCTTTTGATGAAAATGACCCGGTTGTTGTTTTCTGCTCTCGTTTACCTGCCACCTGCGTTGAGTTTTGTGCACCAGAATGCTGGAATACTACCTTGGGAATACCGCCTGGGATTACCCTGTATCCCTCTGACAGATTCCAATTCATTGTTTGATTGACGATAGCGGTCAAAAGTCAGGGGGAAAATGGAAATCGTATTAGCAGCCGGGGATAAAGGAAGATTCTAAAATTCGCCATTGTCAAAGAAAGAAGGAACTGGAGACTATCAAGACTTGTGATAATCCCGTGGCCTTATTTTCAAGCTAATATTCCGACGTCCACGCCCACCAAATTCGATGAAGGCGGAAGGTACAAAGAGCTGGAGACAAGGCAGGTCATTTCTGTCAAAGGACGCGAGCATCTCAGATACCACCCACATCGTTTGTCACACCTGCATGTGACATGTAAACACGATTGTCCCCTACCCACATTCACTACGATCAATATTATAGACCATTGATGATCAAAATATGTAATTGTGTGGTGTATGCAGCGTTTTCATGGTCTCTAGAGATATAAGTACATATCTTCATACATACATACAAATATGCATGCATGCATACATACATACAAGCCTACACATACATATAAATAAATAAATATGTAAATGTATATATACATATGTATGTATGTATGAATGTATGTACTTATAAATCAAGAGAGTATACATGCATACATATATGCATGTATACATATAAACAAACACACACATACATACTTACTACATAGTATATATATATATATAATATATATATATATATATATATATATATATATATATATATATATAGTGTATGTATGTATATATATATATATATATATATATATATATATATATATATATATATATATGTATGTATATTGATGTATGTATATATTGATGTATGTATGTATGAATGTATGTACTTATAAACCAAGAGTGTATATTCATACATACATACATATGTGCATGTATACATATATGAATAATTATCACATCGAACTGTGATCCATTTATATATCAATTCAAGCTACAAATGTCCTTTAATATCTAAATTCACTTTACCTCCAAATGATATATTTTATATGTACCGAAGGGAATTTTTTTTTTTTTTTTTTTGTTTTTTTTTTTTTTTTTTTAAGTTGATAATAATTTCGTCCCCCCATGGGATCGAACCACCGTCCAGGTGGACGGGGACGAAATCAGGACAGTCAGTGACGCTACCAATCAGCCAACAGAGACGCTATAAGTTCATATCGATTCTGACCTTACAAATGTACTTATATATCAAAAGTGTATACATTCATATTTGTATGCATGTATGAATGTATGCATGTATGCATACAAACTTACAAGCAGACACAAACATACCTTTTATATATATATATATAATATATATATATATATATATATATAGATAAAAGAGGCGTCGAGTTCTCGAAGTATTCCGAGGTGCTGATGAGCACGAAACGCGGCTGTCTTGTCTGCACGCCTTACGGTGATGTCTTCTTTCTCTTCAGATCTGCGGCTGCCTCCTTCAGAAATAATAGGAACACGTCCGCCCCATTGGAGGAAGGAAAGAGAGTGTCCCTCATTATTTACTACAAGAATCGGCGTACGAAAGACTCCATGATGAAGAACAACCCCTCCCCACCGGCCAAGGCAGACCCCCTCCCCCCTGAAGCAGTCCAACGTCGTCTACCGATAACGTTATGCCCCCGCCCATAAGGATGCCCTGGGACTGGTACACGGCATGACGACGATGCGCCTGTCAAAAAGGATTTCCTGACCTCGCCCAGGAGGGCGCCATTAGGCAGCACGCCCTTGCAGTACACCTCAGAAACATCAACGAGAGACGACATCGTCAGGAATATTAAGATCATCGGGAGAGCACCTGACCCACGACTGCGTCTGCGTCTCCTGAAGCGCTGCTATTCATCCTTTCGAGGAAAAGCCCCCCTCCCCTCAATTACCACCCAAGAAGCGTTTCCTGATACCGACGTGTTGTTGAAGGAGGACCACACCCCTCCCCCCTAACGAAAGTACCAGCGCACATGGAACGAACACCGGACATGAGAATAATACCCAGGGGTGACGTCACGCAGGTAGAAGCCAATCAAGAGGCTCCCGGTGATGCCCCCTACCTGAGAAGGTCTGCAAGACTTGTCAACGCCGCCGTATGAGTCACCTTCCGGGAACCAATAAAAAACTCGACCTACCGGAGAAGTGCTCTGACCGTACTGGAGAGCTCGAAACACCACAATAAAAGGAGAAGGACTCGCCACTGGAATTCAGTCCCTCAGCAGTTACGCTTGATAATGTCCTGTCGATCAGGGAGGAAACGTCGCGTTAGAGAGAGAGAGAGAGAGAGAGAGAGAGAGAGAGAATTGTATAAGCAATAATAAATCAAATGACTCAACCGAATTTTACCATGCCCTTTGGTGCGTTGCTCGCCAGTCTAAGCAACAACGAGAAAGCCGTCATCAGAAAGATAGAGAAGACTCTTTATAAGATTAATAGTGCTGAAGCAGCAGTCATTTTTAACAAAACATGTCTACGAGAGGGTCTCCTTCCGAAATAATAATAATAATAATAATAACGTATATTGTTTTTTCATCGACGATCAAAGGTTGCGATGAGACGAACAAGTGCACAGCTGCCGGAGGCTACTGCTTCCGAGAAGACGGTCCCCACGTGTGCCCCGGGAAGGTCTTCAAATTCTGTGGTCATGGGAACTGTCACTGTTGCGTGGATCCTTTCGGGCACGGGCACGGGAATGGGAATGGTCGGTAATGGTAAGAAAGATTTCGATTTCTTGATTTTTTGTCATAAGGAACAGCTCTGTGATTTCTTGAAGTGAGATTGTTTAACCACAGCACTATACATTCTGATGTTGTTCATCTCTGTGACTGCTTAGGATTTTATCTATTTATCTGTTTATTAATTTATCTTTTATTTTTTAATAAATAGGATCTCTTCTTTCTATACTTACCTTTACTTCCTCTTACTTCCTCCTAATAAATGCCAAATTCTTTAAAAACTTGAATTTCAAATCAGTGGACCCTGGGTGGGCTTGTTCCATATGAATAGGGTTCTTCATCTTCTGAATAATAATAATGGAGTTCTGTTGCTATCTATTTAGCAGTTTAATATTTTCATTCAGGTTGAAAATGCAACATCTCCACCCTAATCGTTGTTACTATGAGATTCAGGGTCTCTGTAACATAGTTTTTTGGACTTTGCTCCCTGTCAAAGCATCGGATGTAGCTGAAAGTTGACATATGTATATTTTACAACCACACACAAATTTTGTCAGCATTATCAATAACCTAAACCCGATAGTTTTAATTTTTATAGAGTAAAAATGATCTAGCCGACGCCATGGCCAATGATTACGAGCCAAGAGTCGAAAAACATTCATTACGTAAGCAAGATAAACAAACACCTTTTGACTAAATGTTGCCCCGCCCATCCACCAGACAAACTCCATCGGCTCTGAAACCCAAAGACTTTATGAATGGCGGAACAATACATAGATGTGGGTGGGGTATCAGTGCTAGCGTAGTAATACTACTGTAGCAGTATAGTGCCGCAACAGTATACCAGTAATATACATGAATTAAATGTTTAGGCCAACTGCTGAGATCCTTGAGGATCATTTAGCACTTCTTACAACTACTCGAGAAATTAGTTTTTATAGCCAGAAGTTAAATTTTCTAATCCAACAATGCCCATGGTAGCCTTCAGTGTTATCCTGAATTATAACGAGGCGAAAGTGGGTGGAGCCTCATGAAGTCACCATTCTGACGATAATTATTGGTGAAGGTTTAAAGCCAATATACGGTACCGGCTATTTTTTTTCAGTAAATAGGTAGATAGCCAATAAATAAAAATTGCTTGACGTTGGATATAGCAGTTATCAAATCAAGCTTGTCTACTATGTTTTTGATAATTACCAACTATTCCCTACATCTTGTCAATCTGATTGTGACCTATAAAGTAGACTGTAATTTCTTTGGAAACTTATTTTGGGAGTTAGACTAATAATAGAAGTGTTTTTGTATTTATTAACATATTTTGTTGGTTTGTTCATTATGACAATTATCAGTGGAGAGGTTCCAGACTTCATAAAGGTGTACTGCTTTGCTTGTATTTAAATTTGTATGTCACTGTTGCCAGAGGTTTAGCCTTCGTTACGTATAGCCAATCATCCATCGAGAGAGAGTGAAGAAATGCTGTCATAAGTTACGTAACGAGTGCGTTCGAAACCTTTTCTCTGAGTAAGTTGGCCCGTCTTCAAAAAAAGTCACTTTTACATTAAAAGTACCAATTTATTCAACCTACGTAGTGCAGAATACACTCAAAATTTATGTGTTGATATAATATGTATTCTGAATAAGCGTTATATTTATGAAATGCATAGATAAAAAGTTATTGCGAAAAAACCGTGTTACAGAGGCCCTGAATCTCATAGTAGTTGATCATGATGGGTACGTTCTTTTAAATGCTCTTTCACTCCTCCTTCAGAATGAGTTTCCCAATCTACTTCTATTCATACATTCCCCTGACGATTTAACTCTTCCTTCTCACGTCTCTCCTTCTTCAGTCAATTTGTTTGAGTAAAGTTCAGGGTCAACAAGACAACCTTGAGTAAAACTAGATCTTTATTTTTCAATCCAGTCATTAAAGCTTTATCCTTTAGTTCCTCTTCTTTACAGGATATAATAAAAGGTAGCTCATCTGATCATTGGTCTTTATTTTTCATTGTCACTTCTTCTTCAGGAAAGACTTTCCTTTGTTACATCTTCTGAAGGTCCTAGTGTCCTTGTCACCTCTCCTTTAGGACCTGTGTTCTATCTTGTGTCACCCTTTCCATTAATCTTGGTCTCCTTTGTTGTGGAGTGGGCTTATTTTCAGTTTCCTAAAGGGAATCTTATTGGCAACATCTATTCTCTTGAGACTCATGAGAGGATCACCCTCTTCTCAGAAATGGATGGTCTCAACTCATCAAACCACCGCCTCACGCTTCTACTGGGTGGAAATGAGCAATCCTTGAACTGCTTGGTTTAGGGAACTTTTTTTCTCTGAACTCCCTCAACATTTCTTACTGCGTCTGATTTTCCTCACCCTTAGTCGTCTATCCTTCCTTACTCACTTCCTCCAGGTTTAACTCCCACTCCTTGTACCTCCCCTTTCATTCTGCTCTTTCCATTAGGCCTTGAAATGAGAAACACTGCTTTATTCAGCTGGTCATGGGATCTTTTCTTCTCTGGCTATTCATTTAAGATTCCCTCTTGGGTCATTACCAGGTGCTTAAGACGTATTTCATTGGTATTTTGCTTTTGCCATTATTTTCATTATCTCTTTTTCTCCTCTTCTTAGCTGATTTTGATTAGACTTGCTTGGTAAGTATTATCATCATATAGAAATCCCTCTAAAAATTTAATCAAAGAATCATGCAGCAGTGATGAATGAGGCCTATATTTAAGAATACTACCTCAATTTTTCTCTTCTCTTTGACTTCATGTTTTTGAAGCCTTTGATCATCTTTCCTTTTCAGGAAAGGATTCAAACGAAAGTGGCTAACCCTTGCAACCAGAGGAGTGAGAACTGGCATTGTCCCCTGCTAGACTGAGAACCATTTATTGAGATTCCTAATTTGACTGAAAACTTTCTTTTATTCCTAATTATAAATTGAAGAATCATAAATTGAAGACTTTTGTTATTTCTGAAATATGTTTTATGATTATTCTGCAAATAAATTTAGCATGCAAAATAGCTCTTTGTGATTCCCTCCCTATTCTTATAGTTGAAGTAACTGTTTCACAAGGCAGCATCTCTTGACACTTTTATTTCTACTAGTTTTGACATAATTTGGTGTAGCTGTGTACATGCGAATAGGAAGTATTCTCGATTATTGAAGTTACAGCGAGATTTGTGTCCAATCCAGACTAAAGGACTGTCCTTCCTGACTGAAACAGTTCTTGATGCAAAGAAGACTGTCCTTGTGTGACAACACTGATAGAAGTCAAAATAAGGAAGAAAACCTACCTCTGGCACCAACAGCTATGAACATATTGATGCACCTTATTCATTGTTCGGGTGTTGCAGAACGCCATCTAGATCACAGTATAATCTTTTGCCAAGAACATCCAAGATATGAACAAACCATTATAGCTGTTCCTTCCCTCTACAATATAACTGGGCTCCTATCAAGTACCCTTGGTTGAGATATGGTGGCCCAATGGTTGATGGGAATCCAGACCAACCCAACTAGCACTCGAGCAACTAAATCAGACTACTAATGCTGATGTCAGCCAGAAAAAATCGTATTGTAAGAGAGATATATGGGTTCCCTAGACCTACTGATAATGAAATCATAACTTGTTATTATTGTTTGATTCCCTACTTTTACAACCGGCTATTGGGTGATGCTTTTCAACAAAGAAATGTTTGCAGATCCTCCCAATTCCCTTCTTCGGCTTTTATTGGGATTCAATCTTTCATACCCAAACCAATACCAGACTGAGCAGCGTCAAACTCCAACTGGCCCATTAGCCAGCATCTCGCATTCACTTTCGTGCTTCTTAGGTAATGGACTACATCACTTCCGAACAACAGATCCCCTTCCTTCTTCTCTCTATCAGTCAACATTCCTAACATCTCACTCAGAGTCATTGTGGTTCGTTCCGCCAACCCATTCCCACTCGGCATCTATGGAATGATTATGAAGGCCCTAGTTCCATTCTCAGGCGGCTTCATTCACCCCGTCTGTCCAGCCCTTTCTTTCTTTCTTTCAAGGTCTTTTTCTTCTCCTCCTCCTCCTCCTCCTCCCTACTAACCTGTCCTGTGCACAGACTCTTTTTGCCCCAACCAATCACGTTCCTTCCGTTCTGTCTACACAACCAGACCACCTCCATCCCACAAGTGGACGGGGACGGTGGTTCGATCCCATGGGGTGACGAAATTATTATCAATTAAAAAATTCCCCTTCGGTACATATATGAAAATATATCAATTTGGAGGTAAAGTGAATTTAGATATTAAAGGACATTTGTAGCTTGAATTGTATATATAATGGATCACGGTTCGATGTGATAATTATTCATAACAAAAGGCTACGTGCTGTCAAACGCTCAAATTGGCCAACATGGTAGACGGGTTTCATATTGATTCTAATTACGAAGCACCCAGATATCGAGGGTGATTTGTATTTCATAATTGATATGACCTTAATGACGTCTGAGCTGATTGGATAGCGTCCTGTTGGTGATTGGATGTAGCGTCACTGACTGTCCTGATTTCGTCCCCGTCCACTTGGACGGTGGTTCGATCCCATGGGGGGATGAAATTATTATCAATTAAAAAATTCCCCTTCGGTACATATATGAAAATATATCATTTGGGAGGTAAAGTGAATTTAGATATTAAAGGACATTTGTAGCTTGAATTGATATATAAATGGATCACGGTTCGATGTGATAATTATTCATAACAAAAGGCTACGTGCTGTCAAACGCTCGAATTGGCCAACATGGTAGACGGGGTTTCATATCGATTCTAATTACGAAAGCACCCAGATCGAGGGTGATTTGTAAGGTCAGAATCGATATGAACTTATAGCGTCTCTGTTGGCTGATTGGATAGCGTCACTGACTGTCCTGATTTCGTCCCCGTCCACTTGGACGGTGGTTCGATCCCATGGGGGGACGAAATTATTATCAATTAAAAAATTCCCCTTCGGTACATATATGAAAATATATCATTTGGGAGGTAAAGTGAATTTAGATATTAAAGGACATTTGTAGCTTGAATTGATATATAAATGGATCACGGTTCGATGTGATAATTATTCATAACAAAAGGCTACGTGCTGTCAAACGCTCGAATTGGCCAACATGGTAGACGGGGTTTCATATCGATTCTAATTACGAAAGCACCCAGATCGAGGGTGATTTGTAAGGTCAGAATCGATATGAACTTATAGCGTCTCTGTTGGCTGATTGGATAGCGTCACTGACTGTCCTGATTTCGTCCCCGTCCACTTGGACGGTGGTTCGATCCCATGGGGGGACGAAATTATTATCAATTAAAAAATTCCCCTTCGGTACATATATGAAAATATATCAATTGGGAGGTAAAGTGAATTTAGATATTAAAGGACATTTGTAGCTTGAATTGATATATATATATATATATATATATATAGTATATATATATATATATATATATAACTATATACATATATATATATATATATTATATATATATATATATATATATATATATATATATATATATATATATATATATATATATATATATATAATATATATGTGTGTGTGTGTGTGTGTGTGTGTGTGTGTGTGTGTGTAATAATAATCCCCTCGTTTGATTACCCTGTGACAAATACGTGTTGAAAAGTGATGCCACCTTTATCTTCTCTCCCATTAGAGGTGTCTAAGGAATCTATGAGTTTTATCCTCAGACTTCATGACATCCTGCAAGTCTGGAGTCCAAGTTTTATGAAAAATCTTGGTATCGGTTGTGAATAGGGGGATTAGACATGTTTTACAAACTTACCAATCAAGTGTCGAGGGTTGAAATCGGTTCTGGGTACAGAAACTGAATTCGACAGAGGCACATTTATAGAGGAATCTATATCAGTTCTTATCTCTCTTGATGGCTCAGTGACCAAAAGTCACTGTGCATCGTTGTACCTCAACCAGGCAGCGGTTCAAATGCCACTGGGACGAAGCACTGATTAATTATTATTAGCCTTAGGTTAATTTATTCCCGAGATATAATGAGTGGAATTTAAACGGTAGTTGTGGCTGGAAATTTAGATATATATATATATATATATATATATATATATATATATATATTATATATAATATATATATCTAAATTTCCAGCCACAACTACCATTTATGGATGAGAGGAATTGTGATCTGAGAGAGCGTCTTTCAAGATATCTTCTGTTCTGATGATTATATATATATATATATATATAATTATATATATATATATATATATATATATATATATATATATATATATATATATATATATATATATATAAAAGTTAACCCCTCCACAGAGACTGGAGGGGTATATACGTATAAGATTTACTTCTTTGAAGAGTGTTGATAGCCATGACCTTAGAGCAGTAAGGCACTGAGTGATTAAGAATAAAAGGATTACCTGAATAAATCAAGCTCTCAAAGAAACAAATGTAACTGAATAAGTTAAAATTAAAAATCCAAATAATGCACCACTGTTATTCAAACAGAAAACCCAAATAACCCTGAGGATTGGACAAAACCTATTCACCTCTTTCTCTAAAATAACTAACATTAGTTTAGTCATAAAATAGGCAATTAGAAAAGTCATAATCTCCCCACACCATTTCCACGGAACTATCAGTCAAGTTCCCATTGAAGTTGCCAGATGGGCCAGAAATGTCTGTTTGAAAAAAAAAGAAAGAGAAGGGACCCCGCATAAATAAATTGCAAATAAACTAAAATGATATAAATAAAAAAGTCATATGGAAAAGGATATCTCTGAAACAAGGGTTTTAAAGGATAAAAAGACAAAGGGCTTAAAAGTACGCTTACCCATTTCAGCTGTGAGCAATAACACTAAACTAAAATGCAACTGCATATGGCCATCCTCCATACTAGGCCTCTTCTACCGACGTGAGTGCTTCCCCAACTTAGTTATCTTACCTTTCCATTATGTAGGGGAAACAGCTCGTACGTACACAACATACTCCCCATAATATGACGTCATCGATTCGGCACAAGTTCGTTGCACTGGAACAGATGCATGACGTCATATACAGCTCATTATCACACCCATAATATCTACCCAAAAACAGATCCTTGCTTCTGCTCATGCACGGACATAACCCGTGGCCTGTCTTGACAAGGCAGCGACTTCCACCTGGCGCCACCCCAAGTGCTGTGTCAACATTTCTGAAACTCACTTTGTCTCCGTGGGAGCTAATGTTGAACCTGTCATTTTAAGACCCCGCTTGTTTCCATGGGAGTCAAAATGATGATATCTATCGTTTCAAAGAATGTCATCACTCATCACATCTGCTTATTAACCATTGGTCAAATAAATAGATAAAATAAAATAAATAATATTACTTATATAAGGATGACCTCTCACATAGGGCTGAGTCAAATCAAAGTGGGATGATATTTAAACAACATGATTTTAAACTGTTTGTTGTACGCTGATGATATTGTTTTATTTGCTTCTTCAGTAGGTGGGCTGCAGCAGCTTATAAACATTTGTCTTGATTTTATGTCTGACAGACTTCTATTGTTAAATGTAAAGAAGATCAAATGTATAATTTTTTCTAAGAGTAAGATCTACCCAAGTAATGTATCACCTACTGTTGTAACAATGCACATATAGATTTTGTGCTGGAAATGAAGTACCTAGGATATTATCTTACTGCTCAAAATTCGGACGATGCCTATGTAGAATATTTGTACAGAGGTCTATGTGCACAGGGCAATATGATTTTAAAGAACTTTTCTAAATGTAGCAGAGATGTCAAGAAAATGTATTTTTCAGAGTTTTTGTACAAGTTTTGATGGCATGTCTTTGGTTGTCAGAGCAAAACAACAAACTATAAATGAGCTGACACTAATGAATTGAAGTGCATCAAGCAGAATGTAAACTTGTGGAGTTCATCAGTACAAAATGAAAAATGAACTGTAATGATATTATTAACAAGATTAAGAATAGGCCATAAAAGAGTAACCCACGAGTATTTAATGATAACTCCACAAGGGGACATCCCTCATTTTAACAGTCAAGCATATTTTATGTGATTGCCTAATTTTTAATGGACAAAGAAATTGATGTTTAGGCAATAAATCACTACCAGATCATTTTACTTTATATAGTGTTAAAATTTAAAAAAAGACTGATTAAATAATAAAATTTAACATATTTATACCCTACTAAAATATAGAATTTTGGTCGTTTTTATCTATTTCAGTCTTTTCTAAGTTAAATTCATATTTTTAATTCCAACCTCATCTATCACTTAACAATCATCCTCATTTAAATTAATTAATTTATTGTAATTCATTAACTACCATTCCATCACATCCCACTTTGTAGACACGCATTTTATGTCTATTTTTTAAGAATTTCCTCCCGAATGTTTTTGGCCAGCACTGTAAGAGTCTAGTTAGACTCATTGGGCTGGTAGATATTAAATTTATAACAATAATAATAATAATAATAAAATCTTGCAAAAGTTAAAATTTTTCTTTTCTTTTAGAGAATGAAGTCTATTTATGTAGTTCAGAGTTTGATTCAGTGCCTTAATTCAGTTCTGCAGTTGTCTTGTATGATGATTAGAGGCTGCAGGTCGGCTACGTTACTGTACTCCTTCCCCACTCCAAAGCTGAGAAAAAGATATTTTTTTTATTTCACAGACACCAAATAAAAAATTAAAAAATAAAAGGGACGAACTACTGAATGCCATTTCATTGACTAATCTTCTGTGATATTGGTTGTGTTTATAAGCCTACTACTACATTCATCGTGATTGATACTCGTCGACTGGAAATTCTGTTCTTACAGATGAAAGCATATTGCTTATATGTGGATCCCGCATCATAAATATGTTTGCAAATAGACGTTATTTGCTTTTCAACAATTATATATAAATCTAAGAAGTACTAAGTACATATGCGTCCTCTGAACGAATAAATGCTATTTGTTTATATTGAAACATTTCCTAATCCCTGCATAAGAATTAAGGAGGAGTCGGGAATTAGAGAATCCGTCGATTTGTAAAACTCTTGCCAAAACATGTTGTGGAATTTGCCCTTAATTCGGTGAGTGTCAGAAATAACCAGAAAAGAATTTAAATCTAGCCACCCGAGTAAGGATTGATTTCAGAAACATTATATATAAAAATCAGTTTTTCCACAACTTAAAATTATTGACTTAATTATTACCTTTTAGATTTATTTGTTACGAACAGATGCAAAAGAGACAAATCTTAAATTCTAAAAATTTAACTTAACTGGGTTAGCTGTGATTGGTGGTACCTACTATTCAGATTTTACTGGGCTCTTATCCCCTATGCCATAAAATCAAGGACAAGCTGGCCTAATTAAGTGATATGAAGATTAAAGTGAAATTATCATTAAGAATTTGCTAGATAATCTAGGAAACCCCACCAGCTTTAAATTCTTTACCATAGTGAATCGTCACCGAACTCGGCTTTGTCATCACCGCAATATACAAGAATGAAAATTCACAACTAAAATACAAACCTAATGTCTACATTTATACTTGTATACTTAGAATATTTTGTTTTTGAAGTCCTTATAAGTACAATATTTTGTGTTAAAAGTCCTCATAAGTAGTACAATATTTTGTATTATATGTCATCATAAGTACCTATGAACAATGTCAAGAATTCGCAAGTATACGTACTTATTATCTGCAAGAAGGTGTAGTACTTTCTTACAGGTGTGATTGGAATGTAGTAACTTGTAACCTTCATTTTTCCCAAATCTCCATTCGTCCCCATGCAGCCTCCCTCCCGTAGGGGGTTATACATACAGTGCTTCTAGCTTCTGTTCAAAGAATTAAGGGATGATGAGGAATAACTTTGGTCAGGATACCTGTGGGTTTGGAAGAAGTATTAGGAATGAAGGAGGCACAGGAAGTCCTGGAGAGAGAGAATAGCAGAAGAGCTAGACTATGGGAATGTCAGTCAGAACGAGCACAGGAGAGAGAGAGAGAGAGAGAGAGAGAGAGAGAGAGAGAGAGAGAGAGAGAGAGCGTATCACGTCTAACCCCATAATAGAGTAAAGCTGACTTCATGACAATTATGATGGCGACGAGATTGTTGGAAATATGATGCTGCCATGAAAACAAATCAGCCACATCTTGGTTACAACTAAAATGTGGAATAGGTTACCTACTGCAACTGTGGATGTTTATGCGAGGAACACATTCATTCCTGCTCTCTCTCTCTCTCTCTCTCTCTCTCTCTCTCTCTCTCTCTCTCTCTCTCTCTCTCTCTCTCTCTCTCTCTATCATCTGATGTAGTTCGGAATTTTTTAATCTTCGTATATTATGACTTTTTCCTTTGCTTCCTTTTGATTTTAATTTAGAATCTTTCCTTCAATCCTATGAGACTTTGAGAATATAACAGAAGACAGCAGTCTTGATGGATCCTTTCCCACGTTAGATCCTGGGGGAACAAGGCACTGACTACTTGTGACTTAGTGAGCTAACCTATGATCTATGATCCTGGATCAGTCAATCTAAAATGTATAAAAACTTGGAATGCATGGAGGTGGGTGAAGGGAAAGGTGAATATGACCTATCAGACCACCACCTCATAAAAGTCCAATTCAATTGTTATACAAAAGCAAGAATGACCAATCTATAAATGAAGCAAAAGAAATCAAATACCTGAAAATAACGGAAGAGTCCACCAGGACATACCTCGAATATAAAAAAGTAAATAAAGACATCAAGACAGACAGGGAGATCTTGGGAAACAATTGGTGAAGCAAAAGCGAACACCCTCGAGAAGACTATGAAGAGAAGGTTAATACTACAGGGAAAGCAAGATGAAATAGAGCCAGAATGGGTCACCAAAGCAATAAAGAAAAAAAGTAAATAGTAAGCCAAATAAGGATGTATAATAAATTAAAAAGAAAAGCCACAAGCACAGAAGAAAAGAGATACTATGAAGAAGCATGTTATAGACAAAAACAAAAAGTAGGTAGCTACAGATCATAATAAAGAAAGCATATGAAGAATATGAAGAAAATTTTAAAAATGAGATAATGAATGACAAAAACAGACAAAGGAAATCCTGGGAATATATAGACATGCAGAGTGGAAAGACCACCTCAGAAAAAGAATGGATCAGGATATATGACAGAAATAAGAAGCAAGAGATTAAGGAAGAAACCCCAGGGAAAGAGCTAGATAAATTCTGGAAAACAATATACCAAAAGAAGAAAACAAAATAGGAGAAATATGGAATGAGAGCAAGAAAGAAGAGTATAAACATGACATGGAAGAAATGATGAAAAGATTAGGACACCATATGATATACCATATACCATTAAGAGAACACATGGATAGAGTGTATGACCTAACAAAGACAGAAAATAAACCTACGGAAGAAGTCAATATATAACTGAAAAAGATGTAAAAAAAATCAGCTCGAGAAAATGAGGTCAAATAAAGCACTGTGGACAGATGGAATGCAACCAGTTGTGTTCAAACTATTCTTACAAAGCACCAACATTGAAAGAGAATTGGCAGAATGTTTATACAGCATACTGAAAGGTAGGAAAACAGAGCAGCTGGCTTAAGTAAAAAAAAAAAAACACTTACACCCAAGAAACAACACTCCACAGTCAAAGATCTTAGGTCAATTGCAATAACAAGTGTATCATTTAAAGTTTTCATGGGGATCCTAAAAACCAAAATAGAAAACCAATTTAGAAATATAAGGAAAACAAATGAACTGCAATTGGGCTTTACTTTACATAGAAGAGGAATTGATCATTTATTTCTTAGATTATTTCATTTAAAAATTGCATTTTTAAATATTGCATTTAAAAATTGATTTCCCAAAAACATTTGACTCCGTTAACAGCAAAAAGCTCAAAGAGGCCTTGATGGTTAATTGCTTTTATTTGCTTTTATTTGCAGATCTGCTGATGGGAGGTTGAAAATTGGAAAGAATATATAAAAGAATTATGGTATTGCAGAGGGAAAAAAAACTTAAACCAACATAAACAAAAGAGAAAAAAACAAGCAGGGGAGTCGTTTCAAAAGCAAATTCCACCTGATACTACTAATACTTATCATCTTTTATTCTAGTTATCTATTAATTAAATATATAATCTGTTTTTTAATGATTTCTCCAATGATTATATCTAACGTTCTCCTTCTCATCAATTAGTATTGAATCAAAACATCAAAACGGGAACCTCGAACGAGAAGTCCTTAGGAGACGACGCCCAAAACATAAACAAACTGTCATTACTTGAATACATTATTCGCCTTATGAATATCAATAAATTACCCAGTTTGTTAGTAAATTACATGAAATTTTAATTATATTCCCATTTATTACTTACAATTATCCACCGATTGACTTATTAGAATGAATGAAAACAACAGGAACCACTTCTAAACCAGAACCACAAACATGAACACTGTCAAATAGAAGACGCTCAAAATGTAAACAAAGAGACGCCATTTGACTGGCTCAGTAGCGAAACTTCTATTCAACCGTATTTTTATCTTCTATAATACCTAATTGCCGTCTTTATAATCGAGACAATTCATAATTAATCGTAATAATTGATAAATTTCAAAGCTAACTGATAATTACTGTAATAATGTGAGTTATAGATGTTTATAGATTATATATAATTAACTTCTACTAGTTATGGTACTCTTAGGTTACTCAATGTAGACCGTAGCCTTCTATGGGGTCTTAACCTGAGACTGTCTAAATTATGATATCTTAATGATTTACTCATAGGTTAATGTCAAGCTCAAGTTATAAGTTTCTGTAGGATCTCATTGCTGTAGGCTACAGGATGCCTGTATCCTGTATCCTGGCCTACTTTATCCTAAGACTGCCTGGTTCAATGTTACTGTATGATTTCTTACTGATTTGACAGAAAATTTGGGTACGGCCATTTAACCTATAACCCTATAGCCTAGGCTATGTTATAGCCTCATGTCCTAGGTTATTTTTTCAATTGATCATAATACAAGTAGAGGGGGATTTAGCCTATGGTGCACATTGTCTCTTTCACCAGTGATTTTTGTTTCTTTTTACAGGTATTCTCCTACTTACGATGGGGTTAGGTTCCAAAAAAACCCATTATTTGTTGGAGAAATCATACCTATCTCGAATATAGCCTAACCTACACTGGGGTAATCAGTACCATCCTTACATATATGGTAGCCTAGCGTACACTACACTGTATACTCTATACATATGTGGTATAGTAATTACTTAAATCGGCTAATTCTCTACATTCAATGCAGCTTGACTTATGATAATTCAGTACAAAGAGAGATTGAGTTACAATAACAAGAGTTAGCCTAGCATTTAGGGTAAACAACCACAGACGATCCATCGTCATCGTGTGGCTAGGCCTTATTCACTCAATATTTAATTGGTGAAACAAGAGTTCAATTACAACTTTAAGCATACCATTCAAAAGATTGAAGTTTCGTCAACATAATGTGATATATGAAAGCGCTATATGAACTAAAATAAGAATGTGAGCTCTTCGTAAAATATGTTTTCAAGGCAGTTTTGAAATCCAATATTGCGTACTGGCTGTTCTAACCACAGACAATCCACCATCTTTCCCAGCCTTCCCAGCACTCATTTGAACAATATTAGCGTATATATGTAACGTTTATTCATCTTACTCAAGATTGCAGTTGTCATCAGCACAATAAAACAACATTTTGTTGCCTATATTAGTGAAAGTAGGAAACTTTTTATTCCCGGGGTCATGGTTTGAACCGAATTCATTTTTACCTTGTAATCGGTGGTTTTATCCTTACCGCCATCACAACTGAAACTTCACAGTGCTTATTTGATTGTAATTATACACATTTTGGTCTTAATGCACTCCGAATTGCACATGAACCACGTTGCTGTTCCTGGTTCCTAAGCACTCACTCCACAAACACAGTTACAAGCAGCAGACGACTACACTGTTTATGAGGTGCAAAGCTTTATAACCTTACTTGTTTACTTTACTCATTATTTAGTTTAACTTTACTTTGTTACTTCAAAATGTTTATTTATTTCATGTTTATTATCCCGTTTTTGCAACCAAATTAACCCTGCATATTACAAATATTTCTGATGAACTTATGAGCAGACGACGTGATGAAAAAGGACTCATTGTTGCCAATCTAGTGGAGCTTCACACATACACCAATGCATTTACAAACTGTTTCCATGAATTCTAGTTTTCTTAGTAATGCAGTAATGATAAAATTGCTGTAATATGTATATATACTAAAAATAGATATGCTAATTTCACTTATTTCCCCGGTTTTGTGTAAGTACCCAGTTTGGAGGGTAAACGCATACCAATTGACAACACTGATAAATAATTGAAGAGCGCAAAGCGCCCCAAAGAATGCCGTAGTCCCCTTTAATAAGTAGTGGTTGGCAGCCGTGTTTACGATTGTTGTGATGAAAGTGCCCCGGCGTCTGTGAGTACAAGTGGTGTGCGGATTTAGCACAGGAAATGGGAAGTTTGTTGACACAAGCAACTCTGCAAACATCCATATGGTGTCAATCTTCTAAACAATCTTAATTGTAAGTAAAAATGTCTAAAGTGTCATGGGGGTAGTGTGCACTGCGTTGGCCACACTTTTCATTACTCTCTGTTTAAATCTTAAAATATGGCCTTAATTTCTAACTTTGGAGAAAATACTTACTTCGAAAGGAGAGTAGAGGTCTTCAGCTCCTGCTATCATCACCAACAACTCATGACTGATGACCATCTCCGGTGTTAGGACGTGTTAAAGTACTTTTTCGGAGGGTGGCCAAAAACGCAGTAGTCGGTGAGTTGGCCAGTCCAGTCGGTTGTTTACCCTACTATGGTATATTGTATACATATACAGTAACCTAGCCTACAGTATACTATGTACTACAAGTACGATATAGTAATTATTAATATGAGCTAATTTTGAAAGTTCATTGCGTTCTGACATTTGGTAATTCAGTACAAAAAGAAATTGAACACAAAAAGAGAATCTGATCATATGATAATTTATCATAAAAACAAATTGAACACAAATCAGATTCAGTTTGACATTGTCATAATTCAAGGTGTAAGGTTGCATCTTTTCCATGAATCTTTTAATAAGTCATATATTCCTTCACTGTATCCAATAATATATGTATGCTCTTATTATTGTATTATAGAATACTACATAGTGGTCATTATTTGTGTTTGGCAATCTGCTGATGGTAGATACGAGTTTATTTCGCTGTACTTAACTCAATTCTTGCTTCTAGTTAGCATAAATGAATAGTATCTAGATATTTTACTTATATGGGACAAGGTCATTTTTTGTTATACGATGTGTTTTCAAGTTGAAATATAACTTGAATACATCCTGTTGTGAACTACATTTTTTCTTTGCAATAGATTACGTTGGTGGCATGTTTATTGTGTAAAAAAATTGATTCAATTCGATATTTTCATTTGATTTTATTGTGATACGAACTGTATGTTCCTTAACTTTTATTAGCGCAAAAGCAATAGTAAATATGTTTTTTCATGCCAGGTATTTTGGTTTAAAATAGTTTTTTTATCTATTTCATCTACAATTGTGTTTGATGGCATATCAAAGTTTATAGGAAATTTTATCCTTGTTGCTGATGCACGATAATAGTCATTTGCAGCTTGAACATTGTTTTCTCAGCTTCAGCTATAACTTGAAGTTTATATTTACCAGTATATTACCATCAATCTTTTATCCATAGGGAATAAAGTTATTACATAGAAATATATCAGTCCTGTTCTACATTACGTCATTTATAGCATAACTACGGTAACTTTACTATTGTACGATGGTTGGAATACAAGCAAGATGGATGTTATCCAGTTCAGTTATACTTAGCTAAAAAGTTGTTTCTCATTCAGTTGTTCATGGCTGTACACATTTATGTACCGAGTATAATGTTGAAACTACTTTTATCATTCTCTTTTACTATATTGAACTTACTTATCTAGAAGATGGTATAAAGACCCTGCCTGAGGGGGGTATCAACCCGGTATGCATCCATCTTTATGCTTCACTTACTGCATGGTAGTTCTACAAATTTTTAATGTTAGATTTGATAAACTTACTGGTAAATCTTGTCCTAGAATGAGAGAGAAAGAGAAAAAAATCACCTTTTTCAGACTGGTTACGTTTGCTCCATGTCTTTATTCATCATATCTTCTAGTTAAATGAGTTAAAAAAGCTTTCATTCACCAGATTACAGGAAAGCGGTGGCAGTATATGTAGACAACTCCAGTGTGTTGTCTTACATTCGAAAGCAAGGGGGAACATGCTCTTTCTCCCTTTACAAGAAAGCAAGAGACCTCCTTTGATGGGCAGAAAGGAAGCAAGTGTCTCTGATTCCTTGGTTCATCCAGGGGAGGATGAATGTTTTGGTGGACGAATTGAGTCAAGGTCAACAGGGTCTTTCATCAGAATGGACTCTTGATTCTAAGGTTAGGCTCTGCCTTTGGATTATATGGGGAAAACCAGCGATAGATCTATTCGCCACTTCCAGCAACAATCGACTCCCTCTATTTTATCTCCAGTTCAAGATCCGTCAACGTAATGCTGCTGGACTGCTTTCATCAGAATGTGTCTCACTCTCATTGTAACATTCAGGCCAAGAAGGGATAATTTCCAGAAATTCTCAGTCTACTTGTAGACTTCTGAGACTCCTGCCATCCAAGAAGTTGCTACTCAGACAGTCGCATTTTGCAGGGTTCCATCAAGGGTTGTCTGCTCTGGCCCTGACTGGCTACAGACTGTCAGGAGCCTTGTCAGAGCAAAAAGCTTTTCGAGAAGAGCTTCGGAAGCTATCGCCAAGTGTAGAAGAGCTGCTTTTAACAGACTGTACCAATACAAGTGGGGAGCATTTAGAGGATGGTGTAAGCAGAATAAAGTCTCTTCTGAGATCTCTATAAGCAAGATAGCAGATTTTCTTGTTTTCCTAAGAGTATCTAGACGCTTGGCTCCTTCGACGATTAAGGGTTACAGAGCGATTTTAGCAAATGTATTTAAGCACAGGAGTATAGACTTGTCTAATAATAGTGACCTTTTGGACTTGATTAAGTCTTTCAAAACTTCTAAGTGCCCAAAAGATTCAGTTTTTTGGAACCTTGACGTAGTGCTCAAGTGGCTTTCGAGTTCTTCTTTTGAACTGATGCGGTCTTCTTCGATGAGGAATCTAATCAAGAAGACATTATTCTTGGAGAAAAGAGTTGGCTTCTCACAAGGGGATGCAGTTTGCTCGTTAATGTTGAGTTTTCTAGCCAATAATGAAAACCCTTCAAAACCTTGGCCCTGCTCCTTCACAATCAAGAATTTGACCGATATTCTTGGTCCGGAGGAAGAGGAAAGACTTATACTCAATAAGAGTTTTTAGATGTTATCTCCACAGAACAGAGAAAATAAGAGGACCATCTACTCGCCTGTGGTGTTCGGTGAAGAATCCCTCTCTTCCTCTTTCGAAGAATGTGATCTCCCTCTTCTGGAGAGAATTTTTATCATTGAAGCACATTCTCAAGTCAACAAAGAAGATTATTCCGTGTTAAAAGTCAAGGTATATGAAGTCCGAGCAGTAGCTACCTCTCTGGCGTTCTGACATAATTTGCCGCTGTCTGCTATTCTGCAGAGTACCTTTTGGAGGTCAAAGTTGGTGTTTGCATCTCAGTACCAGAAAGAGATTGAGACAGTGTTTGAAGACTATTTCTCTTGGTCCTATTTCCCTAGCTGGCATGGTGTTAGGAGAAACAACATAGGGGTGGGTCCCTCTTTGTATTTTTGCCTTGTATCAAGGTTGCTGTGTTAAGGGAAGCTTGGGGTACTTTGACCTGGAGTACTCGCCAGTCAATTGTTTTTAATATGGTGGGGATAGGTTTTTAAGATGGTGTAGGTGACTTGTTGTTCGCTTGTATGCAGTACTGGTCTTCGCCCAGGGCAAGGGCAATATTGTGAAGTGCCATGACTCCAAAGGCACTCTTTGGACAGACATCGAAGCTCTCTACTACGTAAGATGAGCACCGACCAGAGGCAGTAATATCCTGCATTAGCTATCTTACAGGGTAAGGTACAACAAGCACTAACAGTGTTGACCGTAGTCTTTTTTCAAGAATCCATCTATATTTTTTTAATTAAGCATACAGCCACAGGCCCCCATCCTTGCAATGGGTAATCAGCTGTATAATTACTCGGTAAGACACTGCAATAAGAATGGAATTTTTATAATGAAATTAAATTTTATTGCATACTTACCAAACAATTATTTAATTAAAGCCCTCCCTCCTCCCCACAGATTGATGGTTGGGCAGAATGAATTGACTACATCTGGTCAGTTGTACCTGTTCCTCCCTCAAGTGGCAAGAGATGATGTCACCTACATCGGCGATGTTTATTGTTCTGTTGATTTTTACAATGTTACTGTTATGTGTATGTATTAGTTGTTCCTACACAATATACAAACTATTGGTTCTTTACATTAGGAAGTACTTTCAGCAGAGCCAGTTTCATGTCGGCCCTCATGGGATGAAGATGTGTCTTTGTGAGCTGTTTGGCTGACTGTCGTTAAACTCGCATTTCCTGGTGGAACTTTCCTTACTTTTTGTATATGAGGAAAATAATGTTTAATATTTATTATATACAAACCCTCGATTTGTGATAGCCTTGCATAGACCGTCTACCTCCAGCGTGTGTCTTGGGCTAGAAGTCAAGGGTGTAACATTCGTCCCCTATTACATCCTCATGCCCTCTGCTTATAAGGGTGCGACAGTATATCCTTTATGATTATTTGTGGGTGTTTCTCTTTGCTGTATGTGCTGTGGATGAGTTTGCTGGGATGAAACTTAGAAGGAAGGTTGCCGAGCATCGTCAGAAGTTTTTTCACTTCCGACAGAGACCTCGGTAGCCGCCCCTTTGTCCTCGTTTCTCTCTCCTGGTAATCTTTCCTTATAGTGTTCTCTCCTTTAGGATTGATCTCTCCTTCACCCTCTTTACTCCCTTGTTGGGTGAAGATGTTGGGGAGGGGTGTTGGGCAGTCAGGAGACCTCCTCACAAGGGCTTCCTCACTGGAGCGGGAGAAGTCCTTCTCTACTAATCATATTTGTTTTTGTATTTAGGTTGACAGTGTACTAATCATATTTGTTTTCGTCTTCAGGTTGACATTGAACATCATAGGCGCAGCAATAGATGGCTTGATTGTCATTGTTGGTTTTCCTTTGCTTTATGATTTTCAGCTCTGGCATTCCTGTATGCTGTGGCAATGCCTTGTTGTACATGTGGTTCATCAGCTCTTGTTTTGCTACCTGCCCCAGCTACCCTGATTGCTCCTGTTGCTGTTACTAATGTTCTTGTAGCTATTGTCTGCCAGGCTGCTCCTGTATGTTCTCCTGCCACAGCTGATGTTCATGTCACTAGGGCTGCTCCTGCCCTAGCCCTAACTGGCCTGGTGATGGTTGTTCTTCCTCCTGTAGAAAATGTCAGAGAGATTTTTGAGGAAGAATTCCTGTGAGATGACACTTTCTTCAAACTTATCCTCGCCTGTGTCTTGTGCTGCCTTTTCCCCTTCTTCCAAGGCTCATTGGTCAAGGAAGAAAAAAGCTGCTTCTCCTCCCTTAAGAAGTTACTTCATTGGGCTCCTAAGGGGTTACCTCCTTTCGGGGAGGCAGTGGGTTCTCTCGTCAGCTCTTAACGGCATTCAGGCTCAGGAGCAGAATTGCATACCTCACAGGGTCTTGTCTATTCGGGAGCCATACTTCTTAGAGACGATTATTGCTCATAGCTTGACTTGCCCACTTGGCTGGCTCGGCTCGTTCACTGCCTAGTTCCAAATAATGCTTATATGTGATCTTCTCGGCTCACTCAACTCGGCTCAACCTGCTTTGATAAGCCGAATCGAGTATTCAGCACTGTTTGAGAGAACTTTCCACTCTCCTCAGGTTGGTGCTTTACCATGTCATGAGCACCCTCCTTCCCGTGCTGTTGTCATCACAGGTTGATGATCGCCCATGATCTACCTCTTTTGCTCGTTCTTCTAGCAGGACAGGTAGGAATGCCTTTTCTCCTTACTTGTTCTCTTGACTCTCTCGGTTGTTCCGAGAGGTGTAAGATGGACAGAGAGAATTCTGATGAGTTTGTCTCTTTTTCGGAATTTGGCTACAAGGTATGGCATCTCAAGTGTTTTCTTTGGGATATGAATATCCTCGATTTTTAATTACCAGAGATCTTTGTGCACATTGATCTTGGGGGATAGTACTGTAGCTTCCCCTGTGAATAATCCTCACTGCTTGAGGCCCTTTCTCTTTCAGGAGAGACAAGGTTTTCTTAGGGTCACTGCATTCCTTGTTTGTGAGGGTGTTCTCAACTAGATGAATACCTATCCTCCAAACAAGTTCATTTAGAGTTTCAAGACGCCCAGTTAAGTTTTATTCCCCTCTGCTGCCACGACAGGAGCCATTCTTTTTTACCCCAGAGAGGTCCTGTGCTGACTGCAGATTGCCCTGTCTCTGCTCTGCCCAGTGTCCTGTTGTTGCCTTTGAAGCCTCCCCTTGGGACACCTTTGCCTTCACTCTCTTCATTGTATAATAAAGGAGGTCTGCTTCCAGTCCTTAATCCTTTTTCCCCTCTCGAATGATGAGGAAGGAATTAGGCTGGTTCTCGATCAATAGGACCTTTTGGCCTGCATATTCTCCTTGTGACATGCTTCTGTTATCAGATGCACCAACCGAGTATGATAGGCTCATACCTGTAGGAATGTTGTATTCAAGATGTGCTACCAGGTGATAAGTACCTTCTTATAACATCCTGAGATTCAAGGTAGCCTTTGGGGCTTCCCAAGAGTTTCAGGATTTGGTTTTGAAGCACCCAGTGGTGTTGTTGAGCAACACCAGCACAGTATGTAGTGTCATTTATTACCAAATAAGAGGAGTCTCATTTCTCTCCTGTTTCAGTTAACATGCAGGTGCACGAGTGTAACTGTAGTGCACTTGATAGCTCTATCAGCCAAACACATTTCTGGATAAAATGTATTGGCAGCAACTCAGCCTCTAGATTCGAGTGATGGGGCCGAGTGCTCGTCATAGTATTGTTTCTCCTCCATTGAGATTTAAGTACTGATGAGAAACATCTCTCTGTCTTACCATCACAGGGTAGTATTTGACTCTTCATTTAGGGTTCCTGTTTCATGCTCCGCACACTCTTGCAAAAATCATCAGACAAAGATCTGTCTTGGAAGACTTCCCATCATCTTTTTGTTCACTGTGGGTCTTCTGCTTCATTGCACCTGACCCATGGACCACTACAATGACTCAGGATGACTTTTTGGGAACAAACTTGCCAGTTTTCCTCTTATCTCCATATTTTTCTAATTTGCAAGGTGTTCAATAGACATTGTTCACCCCAAATTAAAAATGAATGATGGAAGACTTTGCCTTTCACCCAACCTGTAGCTCTGCTTCCTAGGTACTGAGAGGAGTTCCTCTCTGACCCAACCTTCTGTATCAGCAACACAGAGGGGTTCCTCAGGCAGGTGCATTCCCTGGTGTCTTCACGACAAAAGACTATCCAGTTTTCCCTTGCAAGCATAGGCTTTCTCATGAGCAGGAACAGAAATAGCTGGATAATTTTTTGAGTCCTCTGTAACATCCCAGGGATTGGAGCCGTCTTCGCTGGTTTGTGTCGTTGGTGGGTCTTTTTCTTTGGTCAGAGCTGCCAGAGTTGCTTCTCTCCTATTCACTTCTGAAAGTCGTAGGTCTACATTCGTCCTAGTCTTTCACCTGAAAGTAGTAATGTTTCTCCTCAGTCGATATTCAACTGCTGATGAGAAACTTCTCTGTCTTGCCATTACAGGGACCCCAAGTCTCTTGTTGGCATTTGACTTGTTTATAGAGTTCCTGTCTCCCAAGTCGGCATCTCGTCCTGCAACAGCATTTTCAAAGAAGATAGATGATTTGCATGGATCTTCTTCAATATCACGATGCCTTTTCGTTTTCCACTAGTAACATAGGAGTTTTGACTTGCACAAGGAAGAAGTGTCTAAGGACACATCTTTCTACTGGTTTTGTGAGACAATTGGGAGGAGGTTCTCTGCAGCTGGCAACAATGTCACCTCTATGCTCCTCATGAGAGATCATAAAACCAGTGGCTTAATCCATCCCTCGCATTCCGGAGGAATCTGTTGTCTGGTTACAGAAATGTGGTCTCATTGGACCACATTTTTGGAAATCTACATTCGGGAACCTTTTTCCCTTGGACGTGTGGTAGCTGCTCAACAAGTTGTTTTCTTACCCAACCCAAAGAGGGTCAGATATTTGGAACAAATGGTCTGGTTAAACAAATAATGATAATTGTTGTCAATAAACAAGTTTTGGTTTTGTATTTCATTGGAACTAAACCTAGAGTGGTATTATATCTCTCCATAGATTTATGTACATCACATTGCAGAATTATTGTATTTTTTAAGTGGTCTACTATATGTAAACCATTGCAAATAAAGCTTTAGAGTAGTTCTGCAATACATTTTCATTTTGAAATGTTTAAGTGAAAGTAGAATGGTTTGAAATGACATATTTTCAGTTCATTTTAATGTGAAATTGCACACACAGGCAGGAATGGGACGAATTACATTTTTTCACACATGTTTTCCACTGCATTAGTCTTACATTTGAATTGAAGCTTTAAGTGCTTAGTGTACAATCTCATTGGTACTGTATTGTGTATAGAAAACTTCTATGTGCTAATGGAGATCACATCTCTTTGTCACAGATAACCTGTACTATTGTTACGGATGATCACTGATAATCTGCTGCGGAACAGGTTTTCTTCAGTATCCTGTAAATTTTCCCCAGTAACATATTCTAGGTAAGTGATATAAAAGTGAAATCATAGCAGTAAGAGAGAATGTCCATGAATTATATGTTGTAGTTAATGTAAGCTATATAGAACCTTTAGCCACTTGATGACACAAATGCATTGTTCAAAACCCGGTCTGTTAGTTATTCATGATGCACTGACTGACATTTGTTCCTACACAATATACAAACTTGATGTTCTTTACAATAGGAATTACTTACAGTGAAGCTGGCACACGGCTGATAAAATTCTTGAAGAAGGTGGTTAGGCAGTAACTACCATCTGGTAGGCGGGGAGACCTGCCTGCCCAGATGTAAACATTCCAATTTTGTTTTCGGCCGTCTTCAGATGAAGACGTGTTTTCGTGAGATCTTGCTCAACTGCCATTAATTAATTTTCCCAGTGGTATCTTTCCTTCATTGTTTTGAAATATTTTCAATATACTATGTTTAATATTAATACTGTTAATATGCAGACCCACTTTTTGTGAGAGCCTTGCAAGCTGCCTGTCCCCTTCATGTATATAGGGATCAGCAACGAGGGTATATAAAGACCCTTACACTTTTTTCACCTTTTAATAGTAAGGGAAAGAAGTATACATATATTTAGTATTGAATTTGAGAGTCATGCTTACACTCCAGGAGAATTTACCGGGGGGAACCTCAGAAGTTTGGCCATAGTTTTTTCTCTCCTGGTATTCTTCCTTCTCCTTTGCCCTCTTCGCTCACTTGTCGGGTGAGGAAGAGGGGGTGGTGTGTATGGTGTTGATGATTGGTGATTTCCTCTCGTTTCGGAGGGTCAGTGCCCTTTGGTACGAGAGGAGTATCATTCTTTATTAATCATGTTTTCTGTTTTCTGCAAGCTGACAGAAAGCGATATAAATCACAGCAGTTGATGGGTGGCTATCTCTTTGTTTTAGTTATCCTAAACCTCGAGATTGTATCTGTGACATGATAACATGCTGTGGCACTGGCCCTCGAGTGTGTGTATGGTTCCCCTGCTGCAAATCATATTAATATGCTGCTGTTTTCCTGAAGTTTTATCATTGGACAGCATCTATGCCAGCTGCCCTGTGATTATTGACTCTACTTCTGATGATGTCTGTTCTTCATCCTGTAGAAGAAGTCCCACTTAAGAACGTCTTCTCCATTGCCTTTCCCTTCTTTTTATGAAGCTTATGGAGTCCTGGAATCCGGACTGGCCTCCTCTGGCCAAGAAGAGGAAGGATGCTTCTCCTCCCCTAAGGAGTCCTCCTGCAGGATTTCTAAGGGGCTGCCTCCTCCTGAGGAAGTGTAATGGGATCTTTCATCAGCTCTTCCCAACCTTCAGTTCAGACACAGGACAAGAGAAGGGACGAGACATATATGTGTCTCGTCCCTTTCTTCTTATTATGTTGTGTCTGGCTTCTATTAACATGCGAGCATTCAGAACTGTTGATGGACCTTCCCAGTTCAAGCACAGGATGAGAGGAGGAACGAAACATTCATGTGTCTCATCCCTTTCTGCCAACATAAAGGAGTTCTCATCAGTTCTTGATAGACTCCCACCTGGTGTTCTGATTCTGAGGATTCAAACACCTGGATACAATGTACTCCCTGGCTCTTTCTGTCCTTTGGAAGAATTCCAATTTGCAGTCTCCCATGGGTCTTGCATATTCTGTTAAATCACACTCTTGATCCAGTCTTAAATACTCGCATATAAGACTGGTTCTATGCCTGTTCTTCCTTGACTTCTATGGAAGTCAAAGATGGACCTCTCCTGAAGATCGTCTGTTTCCGAGGACTTGGGTGAGACAAGGCTCTCTCGATTATTGTTTTACAAGATTCGGGAGTCTGCAGAATGAACTCGCTGCCCTTATCAGGTTGGTTCGTTGCCATGGCATAGCACCCTCCTTTCCCATGTTGCAGTCTTCATGTAGTCCTGGTGTCGTCTCGTCAGACAATCGAGTGCCACAGGAAGCGGTCGTTATCTTCATCCTCATCAGTCTCGTCTTTTACCGCCTCCTCCCTTTCTCCTAGACTTGATTGGTCTAAGAAGAAGAAGGTATACTCTCCGCCCTTAAGAAGCTCCACCAGTGAGCCAGTGGGACTTCGAAGGGTCTGCCTCCTTTCATAGAGGAATTGATTGAATATCCTTTAGGCTATCCTAATCTTTTGGGGCTAGGACCAGTTACGCTTACCCCTGGGTATAGTGTTCCAGGAAGCTATAGGAGCCCAAACTTCAGTTCGTTCTCCTATCACTAGGTCTAGAGGTTCCTTCTCTAGAACTAGTATACTGCAATGGAGAGAGGTCATTCATGAGACACTCGAAATGTATAATGTGAGTCATTCAGTGGCTCCCCGGCTTGTAATTGCTAGCATTAGTGTCTTACAAGTTCTTTAGACATTACAAGAGTCAGAGAGCAGGAGAGGACATACTGTTAGTCGAAGGGAGTCCGAGGGAGTTGCCCCTGGTGTTTGACAAGAGACATAGAAGTGCCCTCTCTTAATTTCCTGAAACTCAGGACAGCCTTCTGGGTATTCCAAGAGTTGCTGATTTTGATTTTGATTTTGGGGATGTTTTGGCTACAACACTATAGATTTGAAATGATGACCGAACAAGGGGGTTTCTTTTCCTCTTGTTATGGTTATTACGTAGGTGCTCGAGGGTATCTGTCGTGAACTTGATGGCTCTACAAGACGAATGCATTCCAAGGTGTAATGTGCTACCTGGAAACTCAGCCTACAAAGTTGCGTGAGGAGCAGTGATTGCCTTCTCAGTAAGTGTTTCTTTGCTTGACTGACTTCAAATTAGCTGTTTCTCTTCTGTCGATGTTTAACTGCTAATTCGGATCTCTGGCTGGTCATCACAGGCCTAAGTCTCTGGTATGCTTTGGATTCTTGCTCATGGTTCCTATTTTGAACTCCACACTTGCCATTGCGAGAATCATCGGACAGACAGATTTGTCTCTTTAGACTGATTATCTGTTTACCCCACGGTACGAGTACAACAGAAGTCAGTAAGTCTTCTTCATCGCAATTAACCCATAGGCCACTGCGATAATTCAGAATGATTTCCTAGAAAAACACAGCGGTATTTGTCTTCCATTTTAATTTTCTAATTCATAAAGTGTTCAGTTACTAATTGTTCACCCAGAATTGGAGTGGCATTGGAAGACAGCGTGATAGCTCTGCTTCCAGTGTGAAGAGTTCCTCCCAGAACCTCTCTCTTTGTATAAACGTGTTCTCTTCTAGTTTATATGGACTTCATGTTTAAAACATTGTTGTGATGTGATTTTTTGGCATACTTTGTAGTGAAGCTAAGGATGTAAAAACTACCTCTACATTCTTAGTTTTCAGGTGTTGTTTGCTCTTTATGTCCTTTCTGCCATCAAACATCCGGAGGTGTGAGCGATCTTTGCTTTTATGTTTTGAGTCGTTTTAAAAAGTGTCGAATTTTTTCAGTATCTCTTGACCATTTTAGTGGAAGGAAGCATTGGATGTTCTCTTATATTTATCTCTTCACCTTTTCAGCAAGGTGCTGAGTTTGGAGAGCCGGGGGTACAGAGTACCTGGAGAACCTATCGCTCTTAGTGGACGGATCTTGACTTTATTTCAGTGTAGGTGTCAGTGTTTTCTGGTTGTTTTATTGAGGTGCTGCGCGCAGAGCAAGGGCAGGCACTTATCATACTTTGTTAGGTATAGGACGGACCTCCTTGCTGCAAAGCTTCCCTTAAGTAGAAGGCAACCCTAGGCTCTACCGCCATGCCACTACAAATTAAGATGAGCTCCAACCAAAGGCAGTAGCTATTCATCTGCATAGCTCTCTTAATTCATAGGAACGTCAAGCATTGTTTTTTCTATGCTAGCTACTTTTCTATTTCAAATTCATTACATGATTTAATGCTTTGGAGTAGAATATGTCCATGATCCTACCTCCATTCAGTGTGGAATCAGCTATATAATTACTGGGTAATCACATATACAAAAATAATATTTTTATAATAAAATTTGATATTGTACATAGTTACCCAGTAATTATGTGATCAGAGTCCACCCTTCTCCTCTGATGGACATTATGCATAAAACAGAATGACGTGATTAGCTAAGTCGTTCCTGGTATTGCTGTAGGGGAACAGCACTGTAGACATACACTGAGCCATCGAAGTGCTACCCGCGAAATTTGAACGTAATGCTGCCATCAAGTAAAAACTCTTTGCTATATAATTGCTGGGTAAGTATATACAAAATCTAATTTTATTCTAGAAATATCATTTTTTCACACGTTTTGCTCTGCATTATTCTAACATTTGCATTAAGTCTGCTCACTGATACTGTATTATGTATAGAACACATCTATGTGCTGATGGAGATCACATTTCTTTGCCACAGATAACCTGTTTTGTTACGGATGATCTCTGATAATCTGCGAAGGAACGTGTTTTCTTTAGCATCGAGTTAATTTTCCTCAACAACATACTCTAGGTAAGTCATATAAAAGTGAAGTAATTGCAGTTAGAGAGAATGTCCCTAAATTTTAAGCAGTATTTGATATAAGCTTTGTTGAATCTTTAGTCATTTATTGACACAAACACATTGTTCAAAACCCAGTCTGTCAGTTATTCACGATGCAGTGACTTAAATTTTTGGTAGTTTTCATCTTGTTACAAATAATCTGATTAGGAGTGACACCAGAGTGAGAGTAATATTTTGATTAATAAGTAATTTATCAAACAATGTGTGAAGCATAATATTGCTTTTCACAGATGTAGCTCATGGGTAGATGGGGCCTGCCAAGGCTTAATAGCTGATAGTTAAATGGGGCCAGGGTCTGCTGAAACGTAGTCTTATGCATCTGAAATCTTGCATAAACACATATATCCAGAGAATCCTTATTTTGCCCATGTCATAAAGTTTCTAGGTATTGGTCTTGGTGCCAGCAACTAATGAGTAGCAAATCAAAACGTTGAGCAAATTGATAAGCCAAAAGGTGTTGTATTGTGTCACTTGATTTCTTGGTGAACTAAATGGTAGTGGAGGCCTTCCTTTAGATTTTAGTGTTCATTTATGGTTTTTCTCCACGATATAAAAGACCCTTCTTGCTAGTCCCTCTTCTGCTTTGTCCAGTTGTGCTATTTCTAGTCAGCTGCTTCTCGTCTCTTGTCCACGCCATCGAGATTTTTTAGATCACAGTCTTTTTTTCCACCCACTGAACAGCACATATCTCCTTTGCCGCTTCAACCTTGAATTGATCCTTTGATGCAACTGCCTTGAATCTTAGGTTCTCAGACCTTTACAAAATAGCCTCCATTTTCTTTTAAGAGACTCTTGTCTCCAATGCAGAAAAGAGACCTCAAGAAGGATCTTTCCCACTGTTATCCCTACATTAAGGGGTCAGGTGCTGGATGCGCCTTCTCCACTGCCTCTTATTAAGACATCATCCTCCACCAAACCTCTTCCCTCCATATCTTCCTTCATTTTATCTCGCCATCTAATTCTCTGATTCCCTCTTGCTATTCTTCCTCCAACAGGCTCTTCCCAAGCCCTCTTCACTCCCTCCCCATCCTCAACACATGCCTGTACTATCTCAATCGTGTCTCTCTTATCACCTGTCATCTTTAGTATGCCTGCCCTTTTTCTTATTTCATTATTCATTATTTTCGAAAATCTCAACCAGTGATATTCCCATAATACACCTCAGCATTCTCATCTCTTTTCACTCTTCCTGTTTTCTTCTTAGAGCCCATGTTTCTGATCCATGCATTAACACTTGCCTTATCACTGTGCTATAGATCTTGACTTGTAGCTTGTTTGGAACTTTCTATCACATGTTACTCCAGCTACCTCTCTCTGCTTCCCAACACAGCTTTTATCCTACTGTCCATTTCAGCCTCATATCCTCCCTCTTGGCTTTAAGTGGATCCTAAGTTTGTTCCTACTCGATATACAAACCCTCAGTCCTTTACATAAGGAATTACTTTCAATGTAGGCTGGAAATCAATCATAAGAGAATAACAACAAGGTAGTTAGGCGGTAACTGCTTATTCGCTAGTCAGGGGTCCCACCCGACCAGACGTAAACATTCCACTTTGCTTTCGCCCACCGTTGTGTGCAGACATGCTCTCTGCTCTCTCTGTCATCGAGAATTGTGAGACCTTTCTTTGTTGTGTCTTTGTGAATGATTGTGTTTTGTTGTTTGCTTTTATCATGCAAACCCAAAATTCAGATAAGCCTTGTCGCCCTCCATTCTTGTAACACATTTGCTCTGGAATGGGGGGCCAGAAATTGTGGTAGTTTCCACTCCAAAGAAGAAGTGGACCTTCATGTCCTTTGCATGAAGTGCCGAGGGCATGAGTGTTCTCTAGATAATACTTGTGATACTTGTATCTCTTAGTTGGCAGAGCAGTTGAAGAGATATGAGGGGAGGAAGCGATCTCGGGGGAAGTCTTCCAAGGCTTTGTTGCGGGGCTACACGGCCCTGTTGACTCCGTTGTTGGCTAATCCTTCGCCTTCCTTTCTCCCTCCACGTAAGCTTCCCCATCTCACTATTTCCCATTTGGAGGAAATGTCTCCGTCTGCTTCTTTGTTTGATTCATCAAACATAGAAGATGGGGGAGGCATGCCGCCCAGGGGCTGTATTCAGGAGCTTTTGTTCACTCCGGAGGGGATCTTTCTCTGCCAAAGGGAACAGGAGTTCCCACCACTAACCTGACTTTTGCTCCCTCAGGTGTGCATGTCTCCGCGGTCAGGGATTTGCAACAGGCATGGGTGAAGTTGAGTTCGCCTTGCACTCCTCTCCATGGGCTGATGGATAGTTTTTTGTCAGCTCCTGTGACTCTTGGTGCGGCTACTGGGTCGATGACGACTCTGTCAATGCCTGTGTATGCGACACCACCTCACCTTGTGTATACCCAACACATTACCACAGTAATACCTTCTATGGTCGTGTCGTCAGTGCTGTATACTTCAAGGACAAATCCTTTTCTGCCTCCTCCAGGCTACGCAGTCCTCTCTCACCCAGACAACTATGGTAGACCCCAGACACTGTCCCCACTGGATCTTCCACCCATCTCTGTTCCCATGCCTGTAGCTGTACCTGTTCCTGATCGTGCAAGTGCTGCCGTTCTGAGGAAGAAGTCAAAGGTGTCCTTCCACTGTTCCTCCGATTACTTCAGGAGTGGGAACTGCCTTGCCGCCCCCATGGGTGCACAGGGTGAGGACCACAGAAGTTTATGCTACGGTTTGTTCTTCTGCACCTAGTCCTAGAGGTTTCTGCCTCTAGGATTGGGACCGTCTCGGGTTCTTGTCCGTGAGTTTCCCCGAGTGCATCCTCATCTACAGGTGAGGGTGCAGCTAGAGTCGTTGACGCTGAGCCCACTCACCGTCATGACTCAGGCATGAAACAGAGGTGACTTAACGGCTTGCTGACGATTGCCCACATAGCTATGCTCGGCTCCCAGGGATGACATAATGGTCCCACCGGACTGTGCACGTGTCGAGACTGGTAGGAAGTCCCTCGTTCTCTCCTCTTAAGAGGTTTCGGCCTCTTCATAGACTGTGACGCGTAATGGGGATGGTACCCACTCTAGCCATGGTGTGAACGCTATTCTTCACCTGACCGTACGGTCCAGGCATCGAGTAGCACTTCCCCTGATGTGAGAGGGCTTCGCTACTGTCCTCGGAGGAGTGCTTCTCCACAGGGAAAATACTCCTCTAGACCTGTGAGCCGATAATCACCGCTGGTTGGTGATCATTCACGGCCTGCTCCATCTGCTAGTTCTGCTAGCAGACTGAGGGGGAGTGTCGGATTTTCCTTACCTGTCCCTTCAACTTCCTTGGGATATACCAGGAGGAGCGAGGTGACCAGGGGGAACCATGGGGAGTGTTATCCTCACGTTTCAGCCATGAGAGTGTACATTCCCTGTTCGGTCTTAGGACCTGAGATGTCGTACGCTTAATTGGTTCGAGGAGATCATGAAGTGTCTGTTGAGGCTCTTCCCTCCGAAGGAAGAGAATCGAGGGAGGGACTCGCCCTGGAAGGACTTGACGGTCCTTCCCCTCAGGATGCAGTCACTCCCGAGATTCAGAGGTCTTTTGTGGAGGTCATTGGGTTGATTCATCAACACAATGACCTAGGGGAAGGATAGATTGTAGCTCCCTCTGACTGTCCTTTGCAGTTTGAATCGTTCTGGGGTCCTAAGAAGGAACCCAGAGCTTCTGTGGGGTTACCTTGGTCTTCCTTGTCTGAAGGTGTGTTGGGCCAGGTGAATAATTTTGTCTCGGGGCAAGAGAGTTCACTTGGGGCCAACAGATCAGACAAGCTGTTTCCCCCTCCTCTACCTTGACAGAGGCGATTTTACTTGCCCTCAGAGAACCCTTTGCCGACCAAACAGGTTGACCCAGAGCTAGTATGGCTAACTCCCGGCTTGCCTCATGCTGCATGAACCAAAGGTTCTCTGACAGAAGGTGCTGCAGAGGCAAGTAGAATCACCTCTGTCGAGGTAAAGGAGGGGGAAGCTTGTCGAATCTGTTGGCCCTAAGTGAACTTCTTGCCCCGAGACAAGATTGTTCACCTGGCCCAACACACCTTTGGAGGTTACCGCTATGGCAGCTATCCAGGCCATCTCCTAGCTGGATCTGCTGTCCCTCACAGTATCCAAAGTCACTGCTTCTTTGGGACCAATAGCTCCCAGAAAAGACTCGGCTTTTGGGAGACTTTGTCAGTATGGTGGTAGGGCCATTTCCTACCTGGGTCACCAGACTACAAACCTGTGGGTCAACCTTGTTCTTAGGAGGAGGGATGCTGTCCTAAATTGTATTACCAGGTCAGTGGGCCCAGAGTCGGCATTAGGTTGCTGGGTTCCTCCTTTCTCTTTCCTAGAGAGATGGTGGATGCTGCGGTAGACAAGCGTAGAGCTGAAGACAGCGATCGTCTTGTCCACCAGGCAGTTGCCAAGGCATCCGGGCCGTCTCGTGCAACTGTGGCTAGGCCTCAGAGCCAGGCTAGCTCTTCCTCCACCCTCAAGAAGACCCCTTCTTCTAGAAGGGCCTGAGGAAAGATCCAGCCTTCCTCCTTTGCTCTGAAAGGGAATCATCAGCCCCTCTCTCAGCAGGAAGAAGGAGAAACGATAGGATAGCATTCCCCCTCAGCTGCTGCCATCGGTGGGGGCCTACCTGGTGAGCCATTGGGCAACATGGCAGTGCTACAGAGCCAAGACCTGGCTTGTAGATGTCCTTCAGGAGGGGTATTTTCTTGCCCTCGAGTTGAGCCCACCCTTCACTGACCGTCCGTCCAACTTCAGACATTCATCCCTGGTTCTGCCAAGG
>NC_087222.1:20446195-20493695 GCF_015104395.2 Macrobrachium nipponense
ACCCTTATAAGCAGAGGGCATGAGGATGTAATAGGGGACGAATGTTACACCCTTGACTTCTAGCCCAAGACACACGCTGGAGGAGGATGGTCTATGCAAGGCTATCACAAATAGAGGGTTTGTATATTAATAAATATTAAACACATTATTTTCATCACATACAAAAAGTAAGGAAAGTTCCACCAGGAAAAGCGAGTTTAACGACAGTCAGCCAAACAGCTCACAAAGACACATCTTCATCCCATGAGGGCCGAAATGAAACTGGCTCTGCTGAAAGTACTTCCTAATGTAAAGAACCAATAGTTTGTATATTGTGTAGGAACAACTAATACATACACATAACAGTAACATTGTAAAAATTAACAGAACAATAAACATCGCCGATGTAGGTGACATCATCTCTTGCCACTTGAGGGAGGAACAGGTACAACTGACCAGATGTAGTCAATTCATTCTGCCCAACCATCAATCTGTGGGGAGGAGGGAGGACTTTAATTAAATAATTGTTTGGTAAGTATGCAATAAAATTTAATTTCATTATAAAAATTCCATTCTTATTGCAGTGTCTTACCGAGTAACTATACAACTGATTACCCATTGCAAGGATGGGGGCCTGAGGCTGTATACTTAATTAAAAAATATAACAGGATTCTTGAAAAAAGACAACGGTCAACACTGTTAGTGCTTGTTGTACCTTACCCTATAAGATAGCTAATGCAGGATATTACTGCCTCTGGTCAGTGCTCATCTTACATAGTAGAGAGCTTCGATGTCTGTCCAAAGAGTGCCTTTGGAGTCATGGCACTTCACTATATTTCCCTTGCCCTGGGCGAAGACCAGTACTGCATACAAGGGAACAACAAGTCACCTACACCATCTTAAAAACCTATACCCACCATATTAAAAACAATTGACTGGCGAGTACTCCAGGTCAAAGTACCCCAAGCTTCCTTTAACACAGCAACCT
The DNA here is from genome assembly GCF_015104395.2 of Macrobrachium nipponense. Classification (NCBI taxonomy): domain Eukaryota; kingdom Metazoa; phylum Arthropoda; class Malacostraca; order Decapoda; family Palaemonidae; genus Macrobrachium; species Macrobrachium nipponense. The sequence continues at coordinate 20,447,163 of NC_087222.1, forward strand.
TGATACAAGGCGAAAATACAAAGAGGGACCCACCCCTATGTTGTTTCTCCTAATACCAATGCCAGCTAGGGAAATCGGACCAAGAGAAATAGTCTTCAAACACTGTCTCAATCTCTTTCTGGTACTGAGATGCAAACATCAACTTTGACCTCCAAAAGGTACTCTGCAGAATAGCAGACAGCGGCAAATTATGTCAGAACGCCAGAGAGGTAGCTACTGCTCGGACTTCATATACCTTGACTTTTAACATGGAATAATCTTCTTTGTTGACTTGAGAATGTGCTTCACTAATAAAAAGTCTCTCCAGAAGAGGGAGATCACATTCTTCGAAAGAGGAAGAGAGGGATTCTTCACCGAACACCACGGGCGAGTAGATGGTCCTCTTATTTTCTCTGTTCTGTGGAGATAACATCTAAAAAACTCTTATTGAGTATAAGTCTTTCCTCTTCCTCTGGACCAAGAATATTGGTCAAATTCTTGATTGTGAGGAGCAGGGCCCAAGGTTTCGAAGGGTTTTCATTCTTGGCTAGAAAACTCAACATTAACGAGCAAACTGCTCCCCTTGTGAGAAGCCAACTCTTTTCTCAATGGCATGGAGTTCACCAATACGTCTTGCTGAAGCTAAAGCTATCAAGAATAATGTCTTCTTGATTAGATTCCTCATCGAAGAAGACCGCATCAGTTCAAAAGAAGAACTCAAAAGCCACTTGAGCACTACGTCAAGGTTCCAAGAAACTGAATCTTTTGGGCACTTAGAAGCTTTGAAAGACTTAATCAAGTCCAAAAGGTCACTATTATTAGACAAGTCTATACTCCTGTGCTTAAATACATTTGCTAAAATCGCTCTGTAACCCTTAATCGTCGAAGGAGCCAAGCGTCTAGATACTCTTAGGAAAACAAGAAAATCTGCTATCTTGCTTTATTAGAGATCTCAGAAGAGACTTTATTCTGCTTACACCATCCTCTAAATGCTCCCCACTTGTATTGGTACAGTCTGTTAAAAGAAGCTCTTCTACACTTGGCGATATTTTCCGAAGCTCTTCTCGAAAAGCCTTTTGCTCTGACAAGGCTCCTGACAGTCTGTAGCCTGTCGGGACCAGAGCGGACAACCCTTGATGGAACCCTGCAAAATGTTACTGTCTGAGTAGCAACTTCTTGGATGGTAGGAGTCTCAGAAGTCTACAAGTAGACTGAGAAGATCTGGAAACCATTCCCTTCTTGGCCTGAATGGTACTATGAGAGTGAGACACATTCTGATGGAAGCAGTCCGCAGCATTACGTTGACAGATCTTGAACTGGAGGTAAAATAGAGGGAGTCGATTGTTGCTGGAAGTGGCGAATAGATCTATCTCTGGTTTTCCCCATATATCCAAAAGGCAGAGCCTAACCTTAGAATCAAGAGTCCATTCTGACGAAAGACCCTGTTGACCTTGACTCAATTCGTCCGCCAAAACATTCATCCTCCCCTGGATGAACCGAGGAATCAGAGACACTTGCTTCCTTTCTGCCCATCAAAGGAGGTCTCTTGCTTTCTTGTAAAGGGAGAAAGAGCATGTTCCCCCTTGCTTTCGAATGTAAGACAACACACTGGAGTTGTCTACATGTACTGACACCGCTTTCCTGTAATCTGGTGAATGAAAGCTTTTTTATCTCATTTAACTAGAAGATATGATGAATAAAGACATGGAGCAAACGTAACCAGTCTGAAAAATGTGATTTTTTTTTCTCTCTCTCTCATTCTAGGACAAGATTTACCAGTAAGTTTATCAAATCTAACATTAAAAAATTTGTAGAACTACCATGCAGTAAATGAAGCATAAAGATGGATGCATACCGGGTTTATAACCCCCTCAGGCAGGGGTCTTTATACCATCTTCTAGATAAGTAAGTTCAAAATAGTAAAGTAGTTTCAACATTATATTCGGTACATAAATGTGTACAGCCATGAACAACTGAATGAGAAACAACACTTTTTAGCTAAGTATAACTGAACCGGATAACATCCATCCTGCTTGTATTCCAACCATCGTACAATAGTAAACAGTTACCGCAGTTATGCTATAAATGACGTAATGTAGAACAGGACTGATATATTTCTAGTAATAACTTTATTCCCTATTTATGAAAGATTGATGGTAATAAACTGGTAAATATAAACTTCAAGTTGTAGCTGAAGCTGAGAAAACAATGTTCAAGCTGCAAATGACTATTATCGTGCATCAGCAACAAGGATAAAGCTCCTGTAAACTTTGATATGCCATCAAACACAATTGTAGATGAAATAGATAAAAAACTATTTTTAAACAAAAATACCTGGCATGAAAAAACATATTTATATTGCTTTTGCGCTGATAGAAGATAAGGAACATACAGTTCGTATCACAATAAAATCAAATGAAAATAGCGAACTGAATCAATTTTTTTACACAATGAACATGCCACCAACGCAAGTCTATTGCAAAGAAAAAATGTAGTTAACAACGGGATGTATTCAAGTTATATTTCAACTTGAAAACACATCATATAATGAAAAAAATGACCTTGTCCCATATAAGTAAAATATCTAGATACTATTTATTTATGCTAACTAGAAGCAGAAAATTCGCTCAGAATTGAGTTAAGTACAGCGAAATAAACTCGTATCTGCCATCAGCAGATTGCCAAACACAAACAATGACCACTATGTAGTATTCTATAAACAATAACTAGAGAATACATATATTATTGGATACAGTGAAGGAATATATGACTTATTAAAAGATTCATGGAAAAGATGCAGCCTTACACCTTGAATTATTACAATGTCAAACTGCAATTTTCCTCCTCCAAAGTTTAGAAATTAAGGCCATATTTTAAGATTTAAACAGAGAGTAATGAAAAGTGTGGCCAACGCAGTGCACACTACCCCCAGACACTTTAGACATTTTTACTTACAATTAAAAATGTTTAGTAAAGATTGACGCGATCCTCGAGTGTTTTGCCAAGAGTTTGCTTGTGTCAACAAACTTCCTTTTTGTTCCTGTGCTAAATCCGCACACCACTTGTACTCACAGATGCTGGACACTTTCATCACAACAATCGTAAACATGACTGCCAACCACTGCTTATTCAAGGGGATACGGCATTCTTTGCGGCGCTTTGCGCTCCTCAATTATTTATCATGTTGGCAATTGGTATGTGTTTACCCTCCAAACTGGGTACTTACACAAAACCGGGGAAATAATGTGAAAATTAGCATATCTATTTTTAGTATATATACATATTACAGCAATTTTATCATTACTGCATTACTATGAAAACTAGAATTCATGGAAACAATTTGTAAATGCATCGGTGTATGTGTGAGCTCCACTAGATTGGCAACGATGAGTCCTTTTTCATCACGTCGTCTGCTCGTAAGTTCATCAGAAATATTTTGTAATATGCGGGGTAATTTTGGTTGCAAAAACGTTGAATAATAACCATGGAATTAAATAAACATTTTGAAGTAACAAAGTAAAGTTAAACTAAATAATAAGTAAAGTAAACAAGTAAGGTTATAAAGCTTTGCACCTCATAAACAGTGTAGTCGTCTGCTGCTCGTAACTGTGTTTGTGGAGTGAGTGCTTTAGGAACCAGGAAACAGCAATGTGGTTCATGCGCAATTCGGAGTGCATTAATACCAAAATGTGTATAATTACAATCAAATAAGCACTTTGGAGTTTCAGTTGTGATGGCGGTAAGGATAAAACCACCGATTACAAGGTAAAAATGAATTCGGTTCAAACCATGACCCCAGCAATAAAAATTTTTGTTTCATACTTTCACTAATATAGGCAACAAAATGTTGTTTTATTGTGCTGATGACAACTGCAATTTTGAGTAAGGTCAATAAGCGTTACATATATACGATAATATTGTTCAAATGAGTGCTGGGAAGGCTGGGAAAGATGGTGGATTGTCTGTGGTTAGAACAGCCAGTCACGTGATTGCCGCCATATTGGATTTCAAAACTGCCTTGAAAACATATTTTACGAAGAGCTCACATTCTTATTTTAGTTCATATGGCGCTTTCATATATCACATTATGTCGACGAAACTTCAATCTTTTGAATGGTATGCTTAAAGTTGTAACGAAATTCTTGTTTCACCAATTAAATATTGAGTGAATAAGGCCTGGCCACACAATGACGATGGATCGTCTGTGGTTGTTTACCCTAAATGCTAGGCTACCTCTTTTGTTATTGTTACTCAATCTCTCTTTGTACTGAATTATCATAAGTCAAACTGCATTGAATGTAGAGAATAGCCGATTTAAGTAATTACTATACCACATATGTATAGAGTATACAGTGTAGTGTAGGCTAGGCTACCATATATGTAAGGATGGTTCTGATTACCCCAGTGTAGGTTTAGGCTATATTCGAGATAGGTATGATTTCTCCAACAAATAATGGGTTTTTTAGAACCTAACCCCATCGTAAGTAGGTGTGAATACCTGTAAAAAGAAACAAAAAACACTGGTAAAAGAAAGACAATGTTGCACCATAGGCTAAATCCCCCTCTACTTGTATTATGATCAATTGAAAAAATAACCTAGACATGAGGCTATAACCTAGCCTAGGCTATAGGGTTATAGATTTAAATTGCCGTACAAGACCCCATAGAAGGCTACGGTCTACATTGAGTAACCTACGAGTACCATAACTAGAAGTTAATTATATATAATCTATAAAACATCTATACTCAATTATTACAGTAATTATCAGTTAGCTTTGAAATTTATCAATTATTACGATTAATTATGAATTGTCTCGATTATAAAGATGGCAATTAGGTATTATAGAAGATAAAAAGACGTTTGAATAGAAGTTTTCGCTACTGAGCCAGTCAAATGGCGTCTCTTTGTTTACATTTTGAGCGTCTTCTATTTGACAGTGTTCATGTTTGTGGTTTCTGGTTTAGAAGTGGTTCCTGTTGTTTCCATTCATTCTAATAAGTCAATTGGTGGATAATTGTAAGTAATAAGTGGGAATATAATTAAAAATTCATGTAATTTACTAACAAACTGGGTAATTTATTGATATTCATAAGGCAAAAATGTATTCAAGTAATGACAGTTTGTTTATGTTTTGGGCGTCGTCTCCTAAGGACATTCATTCGTGGTTCCCGTTTTGATGTTTTGATTCAGTCCTAATTGATGAAAAGGAGAACGTTAGATATAATCATTGGAGAAATCATTAAAAAAACAGATTATATATTTAATTAATAGATAACTAGAATAAAAGATGATAAGTATTAGTAGTATTAGGTGGAATTTGTTTTTGAAATGACTCCCCTGCTTGTTTTTTTCTCTTTTGTTTATGTTGGTTTAAGTTTTTTTCCCTCTGCAATACCATAATTCTTTTATATATTCTTTCCTATTTTCAGCCTCCCATCAGCAGATCTGCAAATAAAAGGAAATAAAAGCAATTAACCATCAAGGCTCTATGAGCTTTTGTTATTAACGGAGTCAAATGCTTTTTGGAAATCTATTTTTAATTGCAATATTTAAAAATGCAATTTCTAAATTAAATATTCTTAGACATAAATGATCATTCCTCTTCTTTGTAAAGTAAACCACAATTGCAGTTCATTTGGTTTCCTTATATTTCTAAATTGGTTTTTAGGATCCCCATGAAAACTTTAAATGATACACTTGTTTATGCAATTGACCTAAGATCTTTGACTGTGGAGTGTTGTTTCTTGGGTGTAAGTGTTGTTTTTTTTTTTTTTTTTTTTTTTTTTTTTTTACTGAAGCCAGCTGCTCTGTGTTTCCCTACCTTTCAGTATGCTGTTTAAAAACATTCTGCCAATTCTCTTTGAATGATGGTGCTCTGTAAGAATAGTTTGAACAGAACTGGTTGCATTCCATCTGTCCACGGTGCTTTATTTGACCTCCTTTTCTCGAGCTGATTTTTTTACATCTTCTTCAGTTATATATTGACTTCTTTCATAGGTTTATTTTCTGTCTTTGTTAGGTCATACACTCGATCCATGTGTCCTCTTAATGGTATATGGTATATCATATGCTGTCCTAATCTTTTCCATCTTTTCTTCCATGTCATGTTTATACTGTTCTTTCTTGCTCTCATTCCATATTTCTCCTATTTTGTTTTCTTCTTTTTGGTATATTGTTTTCCAGAATTTATCTAACTCTTTCCCTAGGGTTTCTTCCTTAATCTCTTGCTTCTTATTTTCGTCATATATCCTGATCCATTCTTTTTCTGAGGTGGCTTTCCACTCTGCATGTCTATATATTCCCAGGTGATTTCCTTTGTTTTTGTCATTCATTATCTAATTTCTAACATTTTCTTCATATTCTTCATATGTTTTCTTTATATGATCTGTAGCTATATACTACTTTTTGTTTTTTGTCTATAACATGCTTCTCCATAGTATCTTTTCTTCTGTGCTTATGGCTTTTCTTTTTAATTTGTTATATATCCTTATTTCGCTTACTATTTCCTTTTTTCTTTATTGCTTTGGTGACCCATTCTGGCTCTATTTCATCTTGCTTTCCCTGTAGTATTAACCTTCTCTTCATAATCTTCTCGAGGGTGTTCGCTTTTGCTTCACCAATTGTTTCCCAAGATCTCCTTTTCTGTCTTGGTGTATTTATTTACTTTCCATATATTCGAGGTATGTCCTGCTGGACTCTTCCGTTATTTTCAGGTATTTGATTTCTTTTGCTTCATTTATAGATTGGTCATTCTTGCTTTTGTATTACAATTGAATTGGACTTTTTTATGAGGTGTGGTCTGATTGGTCATATTCACCTTTCCCTTCTTCCACCTCCATACATCCGAAGTTTTTATACATTTTAGATTGACTGATCCAGGATCATAGATCATAGGTTAGCTCACTAAGTCACAAGTAGTCAGTGCCTTGTTCCCCCAGGATCTAACGTGGGAAAGGATCCATCAAGACTGCTGTCTTCTGTTATATTCTCAAAGTCTCATAGATTGAAGGAAATATTCTAAATTAAAATCAAAAGGAAGCAAAGGAGAAAGTCATAAAATACGAAGATTAAAAAATTCCGAACTACAGCAGATGATAGAAAGAGAGAGAGAGAGAGAGAGAGAGAGAGAGAGAGAGAGAGAGAGAGAGAGAGAGAGAGCGCAGGAATGAATGTGTTCCTCGCATAAACATCCACAGTTGCAGTAGGTAACCTATTCCACATTTTAGTTGTAACCAAGATGTGGCTGATTTGTTTTCATGGCAGCATCATATTTCCAACAATCTCGTCGCCATCATAATTGTCATGAAGTCAGCTTTACTCTATTATGGGGTTAGACGTGATACGCTCTCTCTCTCTCTCTCTCTCTCTCTCTCTCTTTCTCCTGTGCTCGTTCTGACTGACATTCCCATAGTCTAGCTCTTCTGCTATTCTCTCTCTCCAGGACTTCCTGTGCCTCCTTCATTCCTAATACTTCTTCCAAACCCACAGTTTTCCTGACCAACGTTATTCCTCATCATCCCTTCATTCTTTGAACAGAAGCTAGAAGCACTGTATGTATAACCCCTACGGGAGGGAGGGTGCATGGGGACGAATCGAGATTTGGGAAAAATGAAGGTTACAAGTTACTACATTCCAATCACACCTGTAAGAAAGTACTACACCTTCTTGCAGATAATAAGTACGAATACTTGCGAATTCTTGACATTGTTCACAGGTACTTATGATGACTTATAATACAAAATATTGTACTACTTATGAGGCATTTTAACGCAAAATATTGTACTTATGAGGACATCAAAAACAAAATGTTCTAAGTATACAAGTACAAATGTAGACATTAGGTTTGCCTGGGTTAACGTAGAATGTATTTTAGTTGTGAATTTGATCTTGTATTATTTGCGGTGATGACAAAGCCGAGTTCGGTGACTATTCACTATTGTAAGAATTTAAAGCTGGGTGGGTTTTCCTAGATTATCTAGCAATTCTCAATGATAACTTCACTTTAATCTTCATATCACTTAATTAGGGCAGCTTGTCCTTGATCTTATGACATAGAGGATAAGAGCCCAGTAAAATCTGAATAGTAGGTACACCAATCACAGCTACCCCAGTTAAGTTAAATTTAAGAATTTTAAGATTTGTCTCTTTTGCATCTGTTCGTGCCAAATAAATCCTAAAGGTAATAATTAAGACAATAATTGTAAGTTGTGGAAGAACTGATTTTTATATATAATAGTTTTTTCTGAAATCAATCCCTAGTTGGGGTGGCTAGATTTAAATTCCTTTTCCGTTATTTCTGACACTCACCGAATTAAGGGCAAATTCCACAATATGTTTTAGTAAGAGTTTTACAGATCGACGGATTCTCTAATTCCCGACTCCTCCTTAATTCATATGCATTGGGATTGGGAAATGTTTCAATATTACAATAGCATTTAATCCTTTAGAGGACGCATATGTACGAAGTACTTCTTAAATGTATATATAATTGTTGAAAAGTAAATAACTGTCTCTATGCAAATATATGGAAAAGTTATGATGCGGGATCCACATATAAGTAATATGCTTTCATCTGTAAGAACAGAATTTCCAGTTGACGAGTATCAATCACGATGAATGTAGTAGTAGGCTTATAAACAACAACCGTATCACAGAAGATTTAGTCACTGAATGGCATTCAGTAGTTCGTCCATTTTATTTTTTAATTTTTTATTTGGTGTCTGTGAAATTAAAAAAAAATATGTCTTTTTCTCAGCTTTGGAGTGGGGAAGGAGTACAGTAACGTAGCCGACCTGCAGCCTCTAATCATCAAACAAGACAACTGCAGAACTGAATTAAGACACTGAATCAAAACTCTGAAACTACATAAGTAGACTTCTTTCTCTAAAAGAAAAGCAAAATTTTAACTTTTGCAAGATTTTATTATTATTATAATTATAAATTTAATATTTTACCAGCCCCAATAGTCTAACTAGACTCTCACAGTGCTGGCCAGAAAACAGTCGGGGGGAAATTATTAAAAAATACGCACATAAAATTGCGTGTCTACAAAGTGGGATGTGATGGAATGATAGTTAATGAATTACAATAAATTAATTAATGTAAATGAGGATGATTGTTAAGTGATAGATGAGACTGGAATTAAAAATATGAATTTAACTTATAAAAGACTGAAATAGATAAAAACGACCAAAATCTACTATTTTAGTAGGATATAAATATGTTAAATTTTATTAATCAAATCAGTCTTTTTTTTAACACTCTATATAAAGAAAAATGATCCGACTCTGATAGTATTTCTGATAGTGATTTATTGCCTAAATATCAATTTCTTTGTCCATTAAAAATTAGGCAATCACATAAAATATGCTTGACTGTTAAAATTGTATTGTAGACATTGCAATGAGGGATGTCCCCTTGTGGAGTTATCATTAAATACTCGTGGGTTAGTCTTATATTGCCTATTCGTAATCTTGTTAATAATATCACTTCAGTTCGTTTTCATTTTGTACTGATGAACTCCACAAGTTTACATTCTGCTTGATGCACTTTAATTCATTAGTGTCTGCTTCATTATCATCTTATTCCCTAGTTTGTTGTTTTGCTCTAACAACCAAGACATGCCATCAAAACTTGTAAAAAAAACTCTGAAAAATACATTTTCTTGACATCATTGCTACATTTAGAAAAGTTCTTTTTAATCATATTGCCCCTTGCACATAGACCTCTATACAAATATTCTACATGGGCATCGTCCGAATTTCGAGCAGTAAGATAATATCCTAGGTACTTCATTTCCAGCACAAAATCTATATGTGCATTGTTACAATAGTAGGTGATACATTACTTGGGTAGATCTTACTCTTAGAAAAATTAGACATTTGGTCTTCTTTACATTCAACAATAGAAGTTTGTCAGACATAAAATCAAGATAAATGTTTATAAGCAGCTGCAGCCCACCTACTGAAGGAGCAAATAAAAACAATATCACCTGCGTACAACAAATGGTTTTAAAATCATGTTATTTAAAATAACATCCCACTTTAACTTGACATAGCCTATGTGAGAGGTCATCCATATATATATATATTTTTCAATTGTTTATTTGTTGACGATGGTTGATAAGCAGATGTGATGAGTAATGACATTCTTTGAAATGATAGATATCATTTTTGACTCCCATGGAAACAAGCAGAGTCTTAAAATGACAGATTCAGTGTTAACTCCCACGGAGACAAAGTGAGTTCCAGAAATGTTGACGCAGCACTTGGGGTGACGCCAGGTGGAAGTCGCTGCCTCATCAAGACAGGCCACGGCTTATGTCCGTGCATGAGCAGAAGCAAGGATCTGGTTTTGGGTAGATTTTATAGGTGTGATAATGAGCTGTATATAACGTCATGCATCTGTTCCAGTGCAATGACGTCATATTATGGGGAGTGTCTTGTGAGAAAATTTGTGCTTGTGTATGTATGAGCTGTTTCCCCTACATAATGGAAAGGTAAGATAACTAAGTCGGAGAAGCACCTAAGTCGGTAGAAGAGGCCTAGTATGGAGGATGGCCATATGCTGTTGTATTTTAGTTAAGTGTTATTGCTCACAGCTGAAATGGGTAAGCGTACTTTTAAGCCCTTTGTCTTTTTTATACTTTAAACCCGCCTTATTTCAGAGATATCCTTTTTCCACATGACTTTTTTTATTTATATAATTTTAGTTTATTTGCAATTTATTTATGTGGGGTCCCTTTTTTTTTTTTTTTCTTTTTTTTTTTCAAACAGACATTTCTGGCCCATCTGGCAACTTCAATGGAACTTGACTGATAGTTACGTGGAAATGGTGTGGGGAGATTATGACTTTTCTAGTTGCCTATTTTTATGACTAAACTAATGTTAGTTATTTTAGAGAAAGAGGTGAATAGGTTTCGTCCAATCCTCAGGGTTATTTGGTTTTTCTGTTTGAATAACAGTGGTGCATTATTTGGATTCTGAATTTTAACTTATTCAGTTACATTTGTTTCTTTGAGAGCTTGATTTATTCAGGTAATCCTTTTATTCTTAATCACTCAGTGCCTTACTGCTCTAAGGTCATGGCTACAACATACTACTTCGAAGAAGTAAATCTTATATGTATATACCCCTCCAGTCTCTGTGGAGGGGTTAACTTTTATCTTTTATATATATATATATATATATATATATATATATATATATATATATATATATATATATAATCATCTGAACAGAAGATATCTTGAAAGACGTCTCTCTTAGATTCACAATTCCTCCCTCCATAAATGGTAGTTGTGGCTTGAAATTTAGATATATATATATATATATATATATATATATATATATATATATATATATATATATATATATATATATATATATATATATATATATATATCTAAATTTCAAGCCACAACTACCGTTTAAATTCCATTCATTATATCTCGGGAATAAATTAACCTAAGGCTAATAATAATTAATCAGTGCTTCGTCCCAGTGGCATTTGAACCGCTGCCTGGTTGAGGCACAACGATGCACAGTGACTTTTGGTCACTGAGCCATCAAGAGAGATAAAAACTGATAGAGTTCCTCTATAAATGTGCCTCTGTCGAATTCAAGTTTTACCACCCTGTACCCAGAACCGATTTCAACCCTCGACACTTGATTGGTAAGTTTGTTAAACATGTCTAATCCCCCTATTCACAACCGATACCAAGATTTTTCATAAAACTTGGACTCCAGACTTGCAGGATGTCATGTAGTCTGAGGATAAAACTCATAGATTCCTTAGACACCTCTAATGAGAGAGAAGATAAAGGTGGCATCACTTTTCAACACGTATTTGTCACAGGGTAATCAAACGAGAGGATTATTATTACACACACACACACACACACACACACACACACACACACACACACACACACACACACACACACACACACACATATATATATATATATATATAATATATATATATATTATATATATATATATAAATTTCAAGCCCCAACTACCATTTATGGAGAGAGGAATTGTGAATCTGAGAGTGACATCTTTCAAGATATCTTCTGTTGAGAAAGAGAGGAGACGTTTTCTGTTGTGGTAGCATTTGCAAAGAATCAGTGTCTGGAGAGAGAGAGAGAGAGAGAGAGAGAGAGAGAGAGAGAGAGGAGAGAAGAAAATAGTAAGGTATTGTCGGGAGAGAGGAGTGAGATGGTGAGCTGGAGAGAAATATATTGCAAAACAAAGAGTCAGTCAACAGCACCTCTTAACATACCCGAAGCCTCGCTCCATATGCTGCTGAAGATCTGCACCAAGAAGGCCCTTTTCTCCACCCACCGTAGCCAGATGTTCACCAGAAGGACGCCGTGGCGATGGGCTCCCCACTGGTGGTCCTCTTTTCTAACTTTTACATGGGCACTGTGGAGGAACGAGTCTTCGCCAGGATGCAGCAACCCCACAGATATGGCCGTTATATCGACGATATCTTTGTGCAAGTCGACGCCGAGAATGAGGTAGACGCAGTTCAGGCATTTCAGCAGTGCAGCTTGCTGAATTACACGGTCGAATAGAGCGCCAACGATTGGCTCCCCTTCCTCGACGTCCTTGTGAGTAAGACGGAAGACGACCTCCTTACTTCTGTCTACACAAAGATGACTAATCTTGGACTTTGCCTCAACTCGACCGCATCTCCCAAGCACTCGTGAATAACTGTTATTCAAATAAATTATTCAGTAAGGAAGTCTGCGCAGCCCTGGAGAAATGGTACGGTAGTGAGAGCCCGCAGCCCCGTCTCCAGGATAATATCAAACTGTATTATAAAGCCTTCATGAGTTCCCATTACCGTGAAGAAGACTATTTCCGAAAATGTAACCCCGAAAGATGACACCAAGAAAATTGACTTAATCTTAAACTACCAGAATCGGAGGACATGCGACCTAATTATGAAAAATAACCCCTCTTCACAGGTACGAGACCCCCCTGAAGCAGTTGTATGTAATGTTCCAGTATACATGCCTAGTCCGCGATTGCAGCGGCGCCTAAGTAGGTATGACCACATGCTTAATGTAAAAAGTTGGGTGTCCTTTACATTTAATTCTGGTCAAAGTTTCGCAGACTTAGAGGTAATGCCAAGATAAACAAAATCTAGCATAATAGTACTTTGAATATAGTACCATCACTTTCACTTCGAATCTAAAGCAGGATGCAACGTAAAGAAAATGAGATGTTTTGAACAAATCCTCGATATCATTTCTGGTAACACGGGGAATCATCCCTTGGCCCTAGCGGATGTAGAATTGCCATATGACAACCTTCTGTTATGAGTCATTACAGTATAATAATGGTAGATTCTAGTACTGCATCAAAGGAGAAAATTATTTGTTTTTAACGAAAGATTTCCAGTTCAATAATTAAAGCATTTTGTAACATATTGCCTGAAAGTTCTACATTTCAAATCGTTAAAAGTTGGCATTCTGGGCTTTTCGTGCAGTCAAGTGAAAAAAAAAACTTATTTTTTAAATGCTGATCAGAGCTGCAGCTAAGAAAAAGTTTCACTTAACGATTCATTCAGTTAGATGAATTTTGCATTATTGATATTTCTTGAGTTAGCTTAAATGTGAAGAATACGTAGCATCAGAATTGCCAACTTTAAATTTTTTCAAAAGAACAAATAAAATGTTAAATAACGCCAGATTGATCCATTATCCAAACAGAATCTTATTCGTGAACACTTTCTTATCTCTCCTCATTCGTACATTATTATTAAGTAAAAAATAATATTCAACATTTCCTTATACTTAACAACTCGATGGAAAAATGTCATTAATCATTCTGTTTCCTACTTCGGCAACAGTGTCTCTTTTCATGTTCTGGTTTATCGTTCTTTTAGGTTATCAATTTTGTAAACACTTGAATATCCTAACTATCAGCGTAAGCGTTGACATATTCTTATATATAAAAGTTCACTATTAAAGGGGCGGACAGAAAAGTAGCTGTGTTTATTTTGTGCCTTATCTGAATACGAGAAAACTTAAAAGAATTCACAGTCTCTACACCCTGTAGCATTGCAAACCTTTACAAACTTTAGAAACGGGTTATGTGGGGAAATAATGTTAGCTTGTCATGTTACCAAGTAACCTCGTATTACTTATATATATATTTATATATCATGAAGGATGGCTTGTTCAAATAAAGTTGGTCATTCTGATTTTTCGTTCACCTTCAGCCCGCCCCTTCGATGTAATGCCAGGACCCAAGTCGTGAATTTCCTTGAGAACATCTTGGTTTCTTTTCAGTACGTCTTAGTTACATTGAAATAACATATATTGTTTTCAAATACAGTTTTGTAATTATGTATCTGGAAATTTTTTGCTTCGCTTTGTTTGAAAAGCAGAATAGTTTCGCGTTTGAGTCACTTTTTCGACAGAGGCGTCGATAGATGGCTCTGGGGGCTCCATTTTCAGAAAAAAAATAACTGGAAAAATCCAGTTCTGCATAACATCCTCAACTCCCATTGGTCGCCGGGGGAAGCCGGTAAGTGAGGTGATGTCTCAGGCGACCAATGGGAGCTTCCACAACACAACAATGATTATGACGTTGGTTAGTTAACAACAGTTTCCGAACTAGCGAATGACATCCTCAAATGTCAAGTATTTAAGTTATTTTATTTTCGTTTGTCGAAAAGAATGAAAATTAAATTATAATATCAGAAAATGAAAGTTTTATGCAATACTTTTCGTTCTCAGATTGTAAGTGTGCAATAAATACTACATGAATCATTTCAATCTTGTCTTTAAGTGCATATTTCCGATCTGGAAGGGTCTACTGCAAGAAACGTGCATCAGACAAAATGGTAATAACGAATGGTTTTTTAAATTTTATTTTATTATGACTGATAAGGATATCGCTTTTCTGGAGGCCTGTGTTTCCTATAATATAATAATGATAATAATGATAATAAATGCAACAGTGGAAGAGTAAATATTATTTAATAATATTTATATTGATACTTCCCAAAACGAGAGGAGCTTTGCAGAGAAAGCTCGACATTGTACTCCAGATTTCAATATATGTGAACTTCGTAAAATTCGTTTATCTTGACTTTTCATATGTATTGAATAGGCGCGTTACTCGCCAACTTACATAGTACTGAAACAGCCGTAATAAGAAGAATAGAAAAGAATTTCTATAAAAATAAATGCAGCTGAAACAGCAATCTCCTTCATTAGAACATGTTTGAAAGAGGGTCTTCTACCTAAATATTATTATTATTATTATTATTATTATTATTATTATTATTATTATTATTATTATTATTATTATTATTATTATTATTATTATTACTGCATCATCTGCATTCAATTTATATTTATTTTTCTCTATCTTTCTAAAACTAGCAATAAGGAAGATAAAGGAACGCCCTACATAATTGAAAGAAGGTCTACTACTTATATTATTATTATTATTATTATTATTATTATTATTATTATTATTATTATTATTATAACTGGAGAGGAAGTGGTCAGCATATTCATAAACCCCCTGTCAACATTGCCTCAAATTCTTTCCCCCTCGACCCTCCCTGAAGTGTCTTTTATTCATGGCAACCCCCGTCCCCCACAACCACCCCCCCCCCTCCAGGAATGGAAATATCTCTGTGAGTCTGTCATACCATATGTCCTTGGTCCTCTGTTCTATTAATATCTTGATAATTTATTAGCATTTTTTTTTCATTTGTGGCTATTGACATATTACCATCCATTATGAAGTTACTTTCGAAAACAGAACACTAAAGCATTCGGGTATAAAAATTGAAGATAATTAAGATAAATATCAATCAAATTATATTTTTTTACTATGTGAGAGGGAAATTTCTCTGTCTCTGTCTCTCTCTTTCTCTCTGTATCTATCGGCCATGATGGCATGTTAATGAACTTAACTAACCCGAATATGAAACAACCACAACCACAACCAATTCACGTTAGCATCATAGTGGAGATTTATCTTTCAACCTGTCATTTGTAGAAGAAGGTCTTGGCTGGTGGATCTTCTACGAACCCTGGAGCAATATACTATTTCGAGCATTGCAAAGCTTCTCCATAAAATCTAGTCCCCGTGAATGGGGCGTGGGTAGTGATACCAGTTCATCTCATCCGGTGCACTGTAGGTTTTCGAAAAGCAGTTACACAAAGAGCAATTTAACATAAAGGTAAAGCAAAAATATGTTATAAAAATTATTTTAATTTACAAAATAAACTGAAAAAACTAGACAATTGACAATAAGGATATGACTGGCGAATAGGATGATCCTGGTCGAGTTGCAAAACCTTTGTAAACTTAGCGTGGACGTTCTCGCTCTATCCGTCAGAGAACCTGCATTCGGTCCGCACTATTGCCCCTTATTTTCCGAAACATCAGAAGGATCTGTAACCCATTACACGTAACATTATAAAACTTGAAATGCAAGGGGCTACAAACATGAATGTGCATATATGTGCTTAGTCTTGAAAAAAATCTTTTACGTTAAGTGAACTATACGGAAATATAAAACTTCATATCAATAAATTTATCTAAATAACTCCTTACAGTGTCCTTAACGTTCAAAAATGTAATTAAATTTAAGTGCTGACTGCATGAATGCCAAAAGTTAACGTAATATAAGACCCTTCCGACTTTATTATATATATGGGTTTGGTTGCTAGACACTAGTTATACTAATAACGTAACTATTGTTAAAAGTTTGCAAAGCAAATGCACCGTACATATTGCAAACCTTACCTCAACAAATAGCCAGTCATTTAGGTCCATAATAAAGCAGTGACGAAGGTAGTGGTGATGATGGAAGCCTTCTGTAGAGCTCTTGAGTAGTAGGTGTTCAAGTCGATGACATTCATCCGTGAGAAATTACGTCCAGAGCCACGGTCCTCAAATTAATTTGTGGCAGCCATTGCTTCTTGGCTGTAATAATTTTTCAAATCCGGAGAAGACTGATCTGGCCCTGTAGCTTACGCTGAGCTCTCCGTACTGCCTTCTTCAGGTCGCTCGCTGCCGACAACGGTTTCTAAGCCTGGTGTTAGGTGGCGAACAACCTGACAAACTTAAATATATGGTTCAGGAATGGCTCGTTACTTTTAATTGTCCTAAGAGGTATTTAGGGATGCAAATAAAATGCATTTGCTTTTAATATAAAAAAAATAGCTATTCCTGAGCAAACATTAACATAAAAACCACAACCAAACTCTATACATATAATATATAAAAAACAAAATGCGCACAAGTGTGCATTTTTCTACAGTAGGCATTGCATAAGGTTCTTTGCAGCTTCCCTTCCGCCCTTAGATGCAAACCCTTTCATTCCTTTTATTATACATCCTTTTGTATTCCCTCTTTCTATCATCTTACTTTCCGCCCTCTCCTAACAAGTGATTCATTATTGTTTTTCATTGCTGAATGACCTCGTAGGTCCCAGACCTTGGCATTTGGCCTAAATTATAGATATACATATATGTATATATGTGTGTATGTGTGTGTGTGTGTTCATAGTACTAACACACAAACGCTTACGTGAATGTAACAACTAGCCACCCAACAAACAAACAAACAAACAAGCTCAGCATCACAATCAAATGGTGAAATCAGCAAAGTGTCATTTTCGTTCGTAACTGCAAGGCCAGGAAACGAGATGATCACCGCACCGACAGAAGAATCATAGATATGTTCTTCCTTTCAATTATTGGACTCATTCGACAGGAGAAAGCCTCCATTTCCTTCGGGATTAACTGGATGCGGCGATATAATTCTCGTCTATTTATTTCTTATTGACATCAATGGAGAAATGAATCGAATGATCTGATTGTAGGTAGATTAGCACTCAGTCAAAGTGATAGTACCTGCCCAGGTAAATAAATATAAGAAAAAAATAATGTAATAAAGTTTATGTGATAATAATTCTCCATTTGGCAATCATGTTAGCTCTAACATCCTTAGGTTGATTCAGTTATTTGTCAAAAGAAAGGTAACATTTTGATTGATTTATATCTCGAGAGGAATAAAATGTCAAACATTCCGAAACGATGGAGACTGTATTATTACAAAATATTTCACTAATACTTTCAATAATAAATGATCAATTTAAATGAAAAATTTTCCTCCATGCTATTGTAAAGAAACAAAGTATGCTCAATATAAGTATGCATACATGTTGTGTTTGTATGTTGTATATTACCTATATATTCTTCATAGCAAACATATTGCCAAATCTTGAGGGCTACAAGAACAGCTACTTACTACTTTTGTTAAAACCTATTCATATAGACTAATGAAAGTATTTGTATCTTTAAATAGGCTTATATAATATCAACAAAACATTTACTGGCTTGAATCAGAGGCCGTTTAATGAAACAAACACTTCTCTGTCCTATCTGTTCAGAAAATAAACGTTACGTCAATCCCCAAGACCATTGATCATTTGTCAACTGCAAGCCAGTCACTTTGCCAAGACGCCTCTCTCTCTCTCTCTCTCTCTCTCTCTCTCTCTCTCTCTCTCTGATCAAATTACTGGATAATGTCTCTGGATAATTAGATTTCCTGTTGATTGATCGGTTGATTTCTGAAATTGAGGTTGTCAAGCCAACAGGCACTGAAGGGGCAACAGCAGCTGTTCGGTGCTAAAGACAGTGACAAGAGAAGAGGGAGTTGGAGTAGTTGGACAGCAAAAGAAAGAGTTCCAGAAAAATAAATGAAAATTAAGTTTATTCTGATGACGACGGATCTCTTTAAAGAATTAGATTCTGAATGGGAATCAATTTTGATAT
Organism: Macrobrachium nipponense; assembly: GCF_015104395.2. Classification (NCBI taxonomy): domain Eukaryota; kingdom Metazoa; phylum Arthropoda; class Malacostraca; order Decapoda; family Palaemonidae; genus Macrobrachium; species Macrobrachium nipponense. Next base: position 20,465,966 of record NC_087222.1, read on the forward strand.
TTCATTCAATGTTTTTCAAGTAGATTAATAAACCTCCTATCATATATTGCACTTTTTCTTCTGTGACGGATGATGAAATCAGACCTATTTTTGATTGAGCTGCTTTATGTGTCATGATATTGGCCGATTAACTTTTCTCACCAAACAATCTTAATCCAACTTCCAAGTCCTTTGGAAATTCGGCCTGACAACTGACAGGATCTTCTCAGGCCATCCATGCATAGAAATCACCAAAATGGAAGGTTGAAAGGCCACTGGGGAGAGAGCTACAGAAGCAGCTCATAGGAGTCAGGTCGTCACTCCTCACTGCACCTGTGGATGGATAACAGGGTGGAAGTTATGAAACGTTTTAGAAGTCTTCTGGAAGTATGTGGGTCACAAGGAGGCCCAGGAGGTGAGTAAGTGAGTGTTACTCTGTTTTATATTCACTACATTATGGCTTCAGTTCTTGGTCCCAAATTCCACTTTTTTTTCTCTCTCTCTTTTTTTATTCGAGTTTTTTTTTACTTTTCATTTCGAAACGTTTCTTTCATAAAAAGTGTTTAGATCTACACGACCCCATTTCTCTCTCCTAAACTAGTTCACACGTGACGGTTTTCTCTCTTGTAACTACAGGCCAATGAAAAAGAAATCATATTGGAGATTATGTGGTCAAGCATTAATATTAGTTAGGAGGGAAATGCATAGAGTGATTAATTGGTTACTTTGAACAAGACCTCCTCCTCCTCCTCCTCCTCCTCCTCCTCCTCCTCCTCCTCCTCCTCCTCCTCCTCCTCCTCCTCCTCCTCTGAAGGAAACAAATCTTACGGCTGTCATTAGACGTACTAAAAAAGATTAGTTTAATATATGGAACACATGCAGAGCTCCAGATACCTATACATTAACAGATGTAAAATGTTTATTGCTGTATATATCAAATGTTATATAGTCTAGCGGAGATATTGAGAATTATTTCGAGGTCAAAATATATCTCAGAGGATTCTACAGAAATTCTACAGAAATTCTAAAAACAAAGAATACTTAAAGCATTCTCGGTTTTCCACAGATTGCGTACTAATAATTAATTGTTCCATAGAGCAACTGCTTTGAGGTTTTCCTCCTGTTACATCTCTAGAATCTGTTGCATACAATTTTCCTTTCAGTGCTGAATGACCTCATAGTTCCCAGAGCTTGGGCTTCGACCTGAATTGTATGTTCTATTCTTCGTCTGTGCTGCAGGAATTGAGAGGATGAGAAGTGTGGTGGTGCTGGAGGAGAAGTGTGGCAAAGCCTGAGAATAGAACTAGGGCCTTCACAATCATTCCATAGATGCCGAGTGGGAATGGGTTGACTGATAGAGAGAAGAAGGAAGGGGATTTGTTGTTCGGAAGAGTGGGAGCGATGTAGTCCATTACCTAAGAAGCACGAAAGTGAATGCAAGATGCTGGTTAATGGGCCAGTTGGAGTTTGACGCTGCTCAGTCTGGTATTGGTTTGAGTATGAAAGATTGAATCCCAATAAAAGCCGAAGAAGGGAATTGGGAGGATCTGTAAACATTTCTTTGCTGAAAAGCATCACCCAATAGCCGGTTGTAAAACTAGGGAATCTAACAATAATAACACCAAGTTTATGACTTCATTAACAGTAGGTCTAGGGAACCCATATATCTCTCTTACAATACGATTTTTTCTGGCTGACATCATCATTAGTATTCTGATTTAGTTGCTCAGGTGCTGGTTGGGTTGGTCTGGATTCCCATCAACCGTTGGGCCACCATATCTCAACCAAGGGTACTTGATAGGAGCCCAGTTACATTACAGAGGGAAGGAACAGCTTGCATGAGATATAATGGTTTGTTCATATCTTGGATGTTCTTGGCAAAAGATTATACTGTGATCTAGATGGCGTTCTGCAACACCCGAGCAATGAATAAGGGGCATCAATATGTTGTATCAGTCAGGAAGGACAGTCCTTGAGTCTGGATTGGACACAAATCTCTCTGTCACTTCAACAATCGAGAATACTTCATATTCACAAGGACACAGCTACACCAAATTATGTCAAAACTAGTAGAAATAAAAGTGTCAAGAGATGCTGCCTTTTGGAACAGTTACTTCAACTCTAAGAATAGGGAGGGAATCACAACGAGCTATTTTGCATGCTGAATTTATTTGCAGAATAATCATAAAACATAGTTCAGAAAAAACAAAAGCATTTAATTTATGATTCTTCAATTTATAATTAGGATGAAAAGAATTTTTTCAGTCAAATTAGGAATCTCAATTAATAGTTCTCAGTCTAGCAGGGGACAACGTCAGTTCTACATCCTCTGGTTGCAAGGGTTAGCCACTTTCGTTTGAATCCTTTCCTGAAAAGAAAAGATGATCAAAGGCTTCAAAAACATGAAGTCAAAGAATGAGAAAAATTGAGGTAGTATTCTTAAAAATAGGCATCATTTATCACTACTGCATGATTCTTTGATTAAACTTTTAGAGGGATTTCTATATGATGATAATACCAATCAGTCTAATCATAAAATCAGCTAAGAAGAAGAAAAAAAGATTATGAAAGTAACGGCAAAAAAAAAAAAAAAAAAACAATACCAATGAAATACGTCCTAAGCACCTGGTAATGACCCAAGAGGGAATCTTGAATGAATAGCCATGAGAAGAAAAGGTCGCATGACCAGCTGAATAAAGCAGTGTTTCTCATTTCAAGGCCTAATGGAAAGAGCAGAATGAAAGGGGAGGTACAAGGAGTGGGAGTTGAACCTGGAGGAAGTGAGGAAGGAAGGATAGAACACTAATGGTGAGAAAATTCAGAAGCAGTAAGAAATGTCGAAGGAGTTAAGAGAAAAAAAGTTCCCCAAACGAAGCAGTTCAAGGATTGCTCATTTCCACCCAGTAGAAGCGTGAGACGGTGGTTTGTTGAGTTGAGAATTTCCATTTCTGATAAGAGGGTGATCCTCTCATGAGTTCCAAGAGAATGGATGTTGCCATTAAGATTCCCTTTAGGAAACTGAAAATAAGCCCACTCTGCAACAAAGGAGACCAAGATTAAGGGAAAGGGTGACACAAGATGGAACGTAGGTCCTAAAGTAGAGGTGACAAGGACTCTAGGACCTTCAGAAGAAGTGGCAAAAGAAAGCAGGAGCTATAGAAGTTGTAGCATAGGAAAGTTTTTCCTGAAGAAGAGGTGACAATGAAAAATAAAAACCAATGATCAGATGAGCTACCTTTTATTATATCCTGTAAAGGAGAGGAACTAAAGGATAAAGCTTTAATGACTGGATTGAAAAATAAAGATCTAGTTTTATTCAAGGTTGTCTTGTTGACCCTGAACTTTACTCAAACAAATTGACTGAAGAAGGAGAGACGTGAGAAGGAAGGGTTAAATCGTCAGGGGAATGTATGAAAAGAAGTAGATTGGGAAACTCATCTGAAGGAGGAGTGAAAGAGCATTCGAAAGAACGTGCCCATCACGATTGCATTTTTAACCTGAATGAAAATATTAAACTGCTAAATAGATAGCAACAGAAGAATAGAGAGTCTCTACTCTATTATTATCATTCAGAAGATGAAGAAGAACCCTATTCATATGGAACAAGCCCACCACATGGTCCATTGATTTGAAACGGAAATATAGAAAGAAGTGATCTTATTTATTACAAAATAAAAAACCAAGTTAAATAATAGATAAATAGATAAAATCCTCCTAAACAGTCACAGAGATGAACAACATCAGAATGTTTGGTGCTGTGGTTAAACAATCTCTCTTAATTAAATCAATCACAGAGGTGCTCCTCATGACAAAAAATCAAGAAATGGAAATCTTTCTTACCATTACCGACCATTCCCATTCCTGTGTCCGTGCCCATTCCCGTGCCCGTGTCCGTGAGGATCCACGCAACAGCAACAGTTCCCATTGCCAGCTATGCACTTGTTTGTCTCGTCGCAACCTTTAAATGTCGATTAAAAAAAAAATATATGTTATTATTATTACTATTTTTTTTTTGCTCTATCACAGTCCTCCAATTCGACTGAATGGTATTTATAGTGTGGGGTTCTGGGTTGCATCCTGCCTCCTTAGGAGTCCATCACTTTTCTTACTATGTGCGCCGTTTCTAGGATCACACTCTTCTGCATGAGTCCTGGAGCTACTTCAGCCTCTAGTTTTTCTAGATTCCTTTTCAGGGATCTTGGGATCGTGCCTAGTGCTCCTATGATTATGGCTATGATATCCAATGGCATATCCCATATCCTTATTTCTATTTTCAGATCTTGATACTTATCCATTTTTTCCTTCTCTTTCTCTTCAACTCTGGTGTCCCATGGTCTTGCGACATCAGTGAGTGATACTTTCTTCTCGACTTTGTCAATCAATGTCACATCTGGTCTATTTGCACGTATCACCCTATCCGTTCTGATACCATAGTCCCAGAGGATCTTTGCCTGATCGTTTTCTATCACTCCCTCAGGTTGGTGCTCGTACCACTTTTTACCGCAAGGTAGCTGATGTTTCTTGCACAGGCTCCAGTGGAGGGCTTTTGCCACTGAATCATGCCTCTTTTTGTACTGGTTCTGTGCAAGTGCCGGGCATTCGCTTGCTATGTGGTCTATGGTTTCATTTTTGGTATTGCACTTCCTACATATGGGAGAGATGTTATTTCCATCTATCGTTCTTTGAGCATATCTGTTTCTTAGGCCCTGATCTTGTGCTGCTGTTATCATTCCTTCAGTTTCCTTCTTTAGCTCTCCCCTCTGTAGCCATTGCCATGTGTCATAGCTGGCTAGTTCTTTAGTCTGTCTCATGTATTGTCCATGCATTGGTTTGTTGTGCCAGTCCTCTGTTCTATTTGTCATTCTCCTGTCTCTGTATATTTCTGGGTCTTTCGTCTACTTTTATTAGTCCTTCTTCCCATGCACTCTTTAGCCACTCGTCTTCACTGGTTTTCAGATATTGCCCCAGTGCTCTGTTCTCAATGTTGACGCAGTCCTCTATACTTAGTAGTCCTCTCCCTCCTTCCTTTCGTGTTATGTATAGTCTGTCCATATTTGCTCTTGAGTGTAGTGCTTTGTGTATTGTCATATGTTTCCTGGTTTTCTGATCTATGCTGCGGAGTTCTGCCTTCGTCCATACCACTATTCCTGCTCTGTATCTGAGTCTCTGCATATATTCTTTCCTGATCGTGTCCTTCATCTCTTGGCGTTTTAATCCCCTCCCTCCATTATTCCCAGGTTTTTGTATCCTGTCTCATCTATGTGTTTGATGTTGCTCCCATCTGGTAGCTTTATCCCTTCAGTTCTCGTTACTTTGCCCTTTTGTATGTTGACTAAGGCGCATTTTTCTATTCCAGACTCCATCCTGATGTCCCCAGATACAATCCTTACAGTATGGATTAGGGTATCTATTTCCTTGATACACTTACCATACAGGTTGATGTCGTCCATGAACATCAGATGGTTGATTCTGTTGCCTCTTTTCTTGAGTTGGTACCCGGCATCCATCTTCTGTAGTACTTTTGTCCTGGGAATCATGGCTACTACGAAGAGTAGTGGGGACAGTGAGTCGCCCTGGAAGATCCCTCTCCTGATATTAACCTCTGCTAGTCTTATTCCAGAGCTTCTAAGTATTGTATTCCAGTTGTGCATTGTATTTTTGAGGAAGCTGATGGTGTTTTCGTCTGCCCCATATATTTTCAGGCATTCTATTAGCCATGTGTGTGGTATCGTGTTGAAGTCTTTCTTATAGTCTATCCATGCCATGCTTAGGTTGGTTTTCCTTCTCCTACTTTTCTTCATTACCATTTTGTCTATCATGAGCTGGTCTTTTGCGCCCCTACACTTCCTTCTGCAGCCTTTCTGTTGGTGGGGGATGGTGTTTGTCTCCTCTAGGTAATTGTATAGCCTTTCACTGATGATACCTGTTAGTAACTTCCACATTATTGGTAGGTAGGCGATAGGCCTGTAGTTACTGACTATATTTCCCTTACTCTTGTCTTTTTGTACTATGGATGTTCTTCCTGTGGTCATCCATTTGGGTGCATGGTGATTTGAGATACAATGCTAGAGTTGTTCTGCTATTCATGGGTGTAGGGCCTTGAAGCTTTTGAGCCAGTATCCATGGACTTCATTGGGACCTGGAACTTTCCAGTTTGGCATTTTCTTTAGTTGGTGTCTGACTGTGTCTGTCGTAATCTCTGTGAATCTTTGTTTTATTCTCCCTTTTTCTTCTTCCTTGACTTCCTGGAGCCATGTTGCATGTTTGTTGTGTGATACCGGATTGCTCCATATGTTTTCCCAGAGTCTCTTACTTGGTTCGGCTTCAGGAATTTCTTGGTGGTTGTCTTCCCTCTTAGTTGGCTGTATAGTCTTTTCTGGTTGGTTCCGAATAGTTTGTTCTGTTGGCATCCCTTATTCCTGTCATGTACCGTTGGATCTTATGTGCTTTGGCCTTAAGCCTCTGTTTTTACATCTTCTATTGTGTTGTTTAGTCCCCTCTCTTGTACTTTGTATTTCTCGTTGAGTTCCTCCCTTGTTTTCTTGCTTCTTAAGCCTTTTTCTACCATCTCTTTCAGTCTACTCAAGTCAGATCTCATCACCATGATTTGCTTTTCCAGGCGCCTTTTCCAAGGAGGTTGCTGTTTTGGTTTCTGTAGGGTTGGTTGTGCTCGTGGTGTTGGTGTTCGTATCCCTATCAGTTCTGCTACTAATCTTGCTCCTGCATATGCCAAGTTATTTGTTTCTGTGATACTGGTGGTGTGTATTATGCCCATTATTTCATTGACCTCACTTGTTTTCTCCCTTATTTTCTTGGCGTTGTAGGCTTTCGTGGAGGGGATCTTCGTTCTCTCTGTATCTGGTTCCATCCGTTGTCTAATCTTTTCTATCCATTCCGTCCTCTCTGTTACTTCGTCGGTGTTTCTTCGTGTGTCGTTGTTTGATACCTCATCATCCCTGTCGTCTTCTGTGGCATTGTCTCTCAGTTCGTCTTCTTGTAATTCGTTGCCATGTGTCATTTCCCTTTCCAATTCCTCTCTTTCTGTTGTTGGAGAGCCAGTTCTTTTTCTTTATGTTCCTTACTTGGTGTGCCAGCCTCTGCTCTGTTTGGTGGGTGTTATTCCTCTCATTCAGATGTTGACCAACCTTCCTCTATATCCTCTTTCCGTCGGTTGCTTCTGATGTAGCATCTCCATATTTCCTTATTTTCTTCTCTTGTCCATTTCTTCTTCCTTTGGTTTGCTTCTGTAGCTCCAATCTCAGGCTGTTGGTTACTGTCGTTGTGGTAGTCAGTTGCTGGATGACGACCTCCAAGTACCTGACCGTCTTCCCCTTTAATTGGGCTGAATACCTGGCTGCCGGACGAAGCTCCTCTGTTGCCAGAGGTTCCATTTACGTCGTTGTCGTTTAATCCTTCATTTCTTTCCATTATTGCTGAGTTTTGCTATTTAACCCATAGCTGGACCCTACCCCATCAGAGATAGGTACTCATTTACAGCTGAGTAGACTGAGGAAATTATGGTAAAGATTCTTTCCCAATGAATCAATGCCGAGGAAAGTGGTCACCCATCCAACGACTGACCAGCCCCAATGTTGCTTAACCAGTCAATTGATGGCCTAACCCACTCTGCCACAGCGCCACATATTTTATTATTATTATTTTATTATTAATTATTATTATTATTATTATTATTATTATTATTATTATTATTATTATTATTATTATTATTATTATTATTATTATTATTATTATTATTATTGTAGGAAGCTTGAGCCGCACTGAATAGAAGAAAGCCAGACACCCTATTTTGAGACATCAGGCAAATGAAATGAAACGCAATTTATTGAAACAGATACGTAATCGAAGTCTGACTGGAGGTTGGTTAATTAAGCTCCTTTTTAATGTGAGAAAGTGAAATTCAGTCCTGACTTTGTCAAGGAAGCCTGGTTGGGGATGATTCGTCTCTTCTCTTATATGACGAATTTGACTTTGATCGTCATAGCCAGCTGCTGTTTCTGGTAAGTGACCAGTTTCTGTGCTTATATTCGGTCAAGTGACGACGCCTTCCCACCAGTTTCTGGAAAAGCGTTGCATGTGATGTAGTACTACTACTACAGGGTTTGAGTATCAGGACTGGGGCTGTCAAATGAAAACTCCAACATGTTTTAGCATGTGATGTCCTTGGAAGAAGTAGTGGTCCCCTTCGGAAGAAGACTTTCTGCTCGTTGGTGCCTTTGGTGGAAGAAGCGTCCCCCTGAAACGGAAAAAAAAAAACTTCTTGCTTTCTGGAGATGCTGTTGTTATAGACAGCAGCTGCTGCCTCTTCCTTCGCCTTTTCCTTTCACTTGGAGATCCTCCTCCTGTCTCCTCCTCGGCCTCCTCCTCCTCCTCCTCCTCCTCCTCCTCTTCCTCTTCCCGCTCTCTTCTTCTTCTTCTTCGTCTTCTTCTTCTTCTTCTCTTCTTCTTCTTCTTCTTCTTCTTCTTCTGTCTTTCCAATAGCGTTTTATCTTTCTATTTTATTTAATTTCTCCATTTCGTTATTCTTATTTTTTGATTTTTCATTTCTCGTTTTTTGTTTGCTTTATTTTATTTCATTTATTTTTCATTTTAGTTATTTTTATTCTTTATTTTTTTTCATTTTTCATTTTTTTTATTTTTTGATTATTTTATTTTTTAATTTCATATTCTATTATTTTTATCTTTTTATTTCAATTTTTCTACTTTTCCTATAATTTATTTGTTTTTTTATATGTCATTTTCTTTTTTTTATTTTATCTTTTATTTCATTATTGTAATATTTTAATATTTTTATTTTTATTTTTTCCTTATATTTTATTTATTCATTATTTATTTTTAACAAATTGTATTTTTTTCTTGTGTTATTTTATATTTTTTATTTTTTTTTCCTATTTTTTTCTTTTCTTATGTTTTATTTTTTATTTTATTACAATTTGAATTTCTTCATCTTTCTCGCATTATTCTATATTTCAATTTATTATTCATTTATTTATTTCTTATTTTTTTCTATTTTTATATTTTATTTTATTTTATTTGTTTTAATTATTTATTTATTTATTTATTGAGAGAGAGAGAGAGAGAGAGAGAGAGAGAGAGAGAGAGAGAGAGCAGAGAGAGAGAGAGAGAGGGTTTATTATCAAAAATATATTTGTACAGTTACATAACACAAGATTTGTTCCTTCCTTTCGGATTTACTCTACTATGATTATTGTTTGAGGAAAATACTTATTATTATTATTATTATTATTATTATTATTATTATTATTATTATTATTATTATTATTATTATTATTATTATTATTATGATTATTATTATATTATTATTATTATTATTATTATTATTATTATTATTATTTTATTATTATATTATTATTCAACCTATATTGATAGAACTACAAAAACAGCAATGCGAATGATTTTTTCATTTGTTCACACTTAGACTTTCCTTTGATGCCAGGTAAAGTGTGACTGAGGAAAGGCATTACATATATATTTTTTTTTATCTCTGAAGCCATCCTTACTCATCCTTCCCCATAATATACTGAAAAGGTCTCTCTCTCTCTCTCTCTCTCTCTCTCTCTCTCTCTCTCTCTCTATTTTAACATTTCAAAGTTTCTGATAAAATGTTCATAGAGACTTTCATTCAGTCATTCCATCATTCAGTTGATCTCATCTGCAACTGAGGAGGTTTTTCTTATCTGTCTGAGATTCAGGAAACATTTCCCTCCACTTCCCCAATATTCACTCATTGCTTTTGGAAGGTCAGCATCTGACTGACTGACTGACTGCTGCATCTTTTATCATATGAGATAATTTCGGTGATTTACTTGTTCTCTTGACTTGGGGCTAAATGTTTTGAGGTTGAGTTTGGTAAGGAAAGATGCATTAGCCTCAATTCCATAAGTGTTTGTTCCTTTTGACTGACAATTGTCAGAATGTTTCATTTTCACTGATATGTATTTTGTACAATTTGACCCTGAATTGTTTGTGTAAATTTTTCGCTTTTGGTGACATACTTGTTCTCTTGACTTGGGGCTAAAGGTTTTGATATTGAGTTTGGCAGTAAATTGACTGACAATTGTCAGAAAGTGTTTCATTTCCATTTATGTTTATTTTGTCTAATTTGACGGTGGCTTATTTGCATCAATTTTTTAATTTGCTTTTGTGCTCTTTTTCTGAGGCAATTTTCTTGGTAATTTTATATAACTTATACAAGTTGAATGAATCTTTTGACTAATTGACTTTGCCTTTTGATTGCAACTGTCATCACTGTGGTTGTAGATACAGTATATTTACACTTTCAGTATCATAGGTTTTGTGCATCTGAAGTATCACCAAAATGCAGATCACAAAAGATGACGATAAAGTTGACATAAAATTTTATTCTGAAAAAAGAAAAAAACATTTCCAGTATGAAACCTTACCAAAACTGCTTCATTACTGATGTATAACATGGTTAATAAAACACCCAGTGCCAGTAAGCATCCAGTGTATTTGCAAAGCTTCAACAAATTATGCATCCTTGGCATTTTGGTACTTCTATATGGATAGATAGATAGGTAAGTCTATTGACTGCACTACTATAGTTATAAAAATGCAACAGGTTCTCAAACATGGTCTGAGAAAAGGACATAAAAGATAAACAACTAAATCTCAAGAGCCATAAAGAACTCAAAGCAGAACAGTGGAAACAATTACTATATATTATATAACATTTTCAACATTGTCACTTTCACAAGTGGAACTGTAAATGCAGCTAAGTAAACTTAATTAGTGTACAAACATTTCAGCAGATCTTTCATGAAATACTTTGATTTTCTTCACCTGCAAAACAACATAAAGGAAGCTGACAGACATATTATATTCCAGAGAACAAAAAAACAAACAAACATATGATAGCAACAGCATCTAGAAAGCAGAACAACACCTTTTATCAATTCTGTTATTTCCTCATCTATCCTTTGTATTGAGGACAATATCAGAAACACAGGATAGACACTATATATATATATATATATATATATATATATATATATATATATATATATATATATATATATATATATATATATATATATATATATATATATATATATATATATATATATATATATATATCTATATATATATATATATATATATATATATATATATATATATATATATATACATATATACATCATATATAGAACAGCATACCTATAAATGTGGATGTAAGAAGAGTTCTCTGTTTATGTAATGATAGATCCCTGTTGAGTATGGCCTTAATATTATACACTTGAACAACTGAATAAAGCATATCTCTCGATTATTTATCCAGTCACTTGAAACCAACAATTTGACACATCAGAGAGAGAGAGAGAGAGAGAGAGAGAGAGAGAGAGAGAGAGAGAAGCAGTTCCTCTCCTCTCCTGTCAGTGACAGCAAGAAAACTTAACAGACAGAGGCACAGAAAAGAAAGATGGAGCAGATAGAGAGCTTCTTTCAGGTGGCTTCTTGGTCATGTGGGAACAATGGGAGACAATGCCTGACTCAGAAGTGGAAGTTTGAATGAATGAGACAGCGAGCAATCTCTCATTCTTCCTGTGAAGCCCCCCCTAGAGAGAGAGAGAGAGAATGAGAGAGAGAGAGAGAGAGAGAGAGAGAGAGATGCAATAAGGACAGACTTGCTGCCTATGAGCATCTGTGGGCTCTCTCTCTCTCTCTCTCTCTCTGAACAAAGAATAAAGACACTAAAGGAAAAAAAAGAGACTTAGGATACAAGACACCATTTGCACTTTACCGAAAGATCTTCATAAGATACTACAACGATCCTTCTTCTCTTCCTCATTTTCTCCTTCTTCCCTTTTCCTCTCTTCTGCTTGTTGTTGTTGTTCTTCCTCTTCTTCCTGTTCTTCTTCTTCTTCTTCTTTACTATCAGCACTCACCATAACCTCATGTGGAGCACTGATAACGCATAAAGGTATTTATCACTCCTTTGGTTTTTGGCAGAGGTTGCTTCCATTCTTCCACATCATCGTCTCCAATCTTCGGACCACCAGGCAAGCGAATCCCTATTCGCCTCAGAGGCGGAGCAGAAGGCACAGTCAGCGACCGCAGTAGGAGCGTTATGTCAGCAGGAGTACCTGAGGAAAGACAAAAATGGCACGGTCTGGGGACTTATTATTTTGAATTATCGCACTTTCTCTGCTTGACCCTCCCATCCTCCTACCACCTCTTACTCTTGCTCAACACTCATACACACACACACACACACACACACACAAACGACTCACTACATTGAAGACAATCAGCATAGCTAATCTGTTAACATTTTTGTTATATTACCGTGTGAATATATATATATATATATATATATATATATATATATATATATATATATATATATATATATATGAGAGAGAGAGAGAGAAAGAAAAACACTGAACTGGAACTAGCGAAGAAGCCAGTCAGTCAGTACTGAAACACTGAAAAGTATTTATTGCCCCTAATAATAATAACAATGGGAAAGGCTCAGTACTATATATTTCTTCCCCCCACACACGGCTATCAATCAATGATTCTTCTCTCACTCTCTCTCTGTCTCTCTCCCTCCCTTATATAAGGTCGGTTTTCTTCTTCCTCTTCTTCTTCCTTTGCTCTTTCGTTCCATTCTCTCGACCTTACTCCCTTCCTTCCTTTCGTTCCTCTTTCTTTTCATTAGGATGTTGTTCCGTCTTCCTCAACCCACCCCTCTCCTTCTCTCTTTCTGTCTCTCTCAGTGGTTTCCTTCCCCCGCCTCTCTCTCTCTCTCTCTCTCTCTCTCTCTCTCTCTCTCTCTCTCTCTCTCTGTATATATATATATATATATATATATATATATATATATATATATATATATATATATACTATATATATTAATTACTAAGAAGAAGAAGTACTATGATATTTGAGAGAAAATAGTAATCAGGAGGAGGTTAAAGGAGAAATAGCATAAAATGTAGTTAATTTCAATATTATATTATTATTATTAATATTATTAGTTTTCATGAGAGAGAGAGAGAGAGAGAGAGAGACTATTTTGAAGTCTTCCTTTTCCTTGCCTCTTGCTTCTTCTTCTTCTTCTTATTCTCCTTCTTTTTCTTTTCTTTCCATTCTGTTTCTAATGGAAGAGGAGGAGGAAGAGGAAGAAGAAGAAGGATGGAAAAGGAATAGAACAGTTTCTTTCGTGACGGTTGACTTTTGATGCTACCGTTACCACCACCACCACCACACTACTACTACTCACCTTTATCTAAGTGAACCCATAAATGAGTGGTGCCTCCTCCCCCTTCTTCTTCCCTGGTTGTTGGAAACAAAGTCCTGTTGAGGACCTCGGCGGCGCGAGGAGCAGACCTCATGTAGTAGACGAATCTCAGTAATTCCTTTGGTGGAGGTCGCGAGAGAAAAGAGCCTCAACCTCCTCAGGACCTCTCCAAGTCTTCGGATCCGTCATCCTTAATGTCCAGTTTCTGTTGGATGAAATGAATGAGAGGAATTTTTTAGTTATTATTATTATTATTATTATTATTATATCCACAACAGAAAACAATAATGATAACTATATAGAAAAGAGCAAGATAATTAGACCGTTGCTTTTTCCTTTTGTTATATATATATATATGTATATATATATATATATATATATATATATATATATATGTGTGTGTGTGTGTGTGTGTGTGTGTGTGTGTATTATTAGTAACAGAGAGAAAAGCCTGCACATGCCGATGTATTTACATAACTCTTTAAAATCTCTTTCCAGAATGAAACCAGGCAGTTTGGTAGCATTGCTACTTTCTTTTCATTTCTTCTTCTGAGTTTTTCTACATCTTGAATAACTCATGAGGAGGTCATTATCAAAGATGAAGAAGAAGTAAATAATGAATAAAAAGCTAAAGGTTTTCTATCTCAGGATGAAGGTTTTGTATTACTTTACAGTTAAAGGAGTAAAGGTTGAAGAAGTTCCTACTTACGTAATTTATCCACTGGAGGCAAAACCTGGTCCTCCTCCTCCTCCTTCTCCTCCTCCTCGTCCTTTTCCTGTCCTGGAAGTTGTGCCCAGTCACTTAGATACATCAAAAGCTCAACCGCTGTGCCAAAGTTGTTATGGCAGCAGACTTCAGAGTCTGAATGAGGTGTGATGTTTCTTCGCGGTATTGAAGATGAAAAGTCCAATTTAATCCTTTTAGGCCTCAGTTTTAGGCAGCAGGGGACGGTAGGACATAAAGGCTCTTGGGTTTTTGAAATGTGACTTGGTCCTTCAGAGAAGTTTTTCTCATCTGTGACACAAGTGATTCCAAAACCTTATCGTCCAGTCTGGTTTCAATACATGGGTCCAAAAGACCATCATGTCCTCTATAAACTCCATCATGTCCTTCATCGTCATCATCATCATCATCACCAAAGACTCTGAATAATACATAGAGTTCATGTATCTCCTCTATTGTATCATACAGCACATCTCTCTCAGTGCTGTAAAGTATTCCTGGTATGAAGAAAATCACTTCTCTGAATCTCATAAATAACTGTCTTGGATCACTTTCATCCCAGGATCCTACCGAAAGCAGGACATCCCAAACAGTGTTTCCTCCTTGTGTCCTTTTACTTGATGTGACGATGTCATCGCAGATGCTGCCTGCAGCTGCAAACTCCTGCTCACTTCTGTGTCTGTGGCAGTAGACATTGACACTGGCCTGATGCTTCTTTGTTTTCTTTATGGAGAAATAGGACGACATGATGGCATCAAAGTTCTGAAGTACTTCAGGTAACGTTTGCCTAATCTCCTCTTCAAAGCTTCTCACATCTGCCACGGAATATTCATATTTTTCCTCAAGGTAATGTTTCAGACACCATTTTCTGTACAGTGCATCAAATTTCTCCAGCGATTCCTCAGAGATTCCTGTCTTGTGGGAGATTCTCTTGATCTTGTGCCTTCTCAGCTGTAAGTAGACTGTTGTCTTGGTGCTCATTTCATCTGGACACTCAATGTAAAGGAGAACGAACAAGTTGAAATACAGTGGGGTTTGCAGGATGGTTCTAGTGTCAGCATTCATTTCTTCTATTTTCTGAAGCAGCTCCTCTTTCATTTGCTCCTGTTGGGTGATATTATCTTTCACCAGGTGGCCAATGAGCTTTTCTGCGAGCAATTTCATATCCTCTTCCTGAAGACCCGAAACTTTGAGGTTGATTCTGGAACGTTGGCCATTGTTCACAATTTTTTCTAGTCTCTCGGTATTCCCTGGCCATGTTGTGACAATAAACTTCATCTTATTTGAATTCAGTTTTAAAAAGTCTTGAAAGAGTTTTCTTGAATTCTCATTGGCCTCATTATAGCCATCACACAAGACCAAACACTTTGAACCCAGGACTACCGATTTGACAAGGTCAAAGGGAAATCTAGCAACAGTGTTTGGAAGTGAGCTTTTAAGGTAGTCATCAAAGTTGTCGTGGTCATGATTCCTGAACTGCATACAGAGCAGAAATGGGAAGGAAGAGAGTTCTGGCACATCCATCGTCTTCTTGCACCATTCCTCTGCATAGGAACTAAGAATTGTGGTCTTTCCAGAACCTGCATCGCCAGATATAATTACAACTTCAGGGTCTTTTCCCATTTGGTCTTTAATGTTGAAGATTTCTTTTTGATTCACAATGATGCTTTTATTGCCATGGAGACTTCTATTCAACTCCTTATCATATTCCACTTGTAAAGAGACCACGATGTTACTTGGATCGTAGTACCATCACTGAGCGAGCCAGTCGTAGGGCAAAATCTGACAGAGGCGTTCATTAAGAGACAGAGTTCTGCTTCAGATGATTCTTGTATCATGTCATAGAACTCACTCTTAAACTCTCCTATTTCATCTTTAAGCCTTTGTACATCCTGGGGGTTTGAGGGATCATATTTTTCACGGACCTTTTCTAGGAGCTTTGGAAGAGCATTTTGGATCTCTTCTCTAAGCTGGTCAGTGTCAGAACCGTGAGATGGAAAAGAGAGACTTGAGTTTCTCAAGAGTTTCCTCGAGCATTGCTTGAAAGTCTCTGAGTTTACCTTCAATTCTGGTTCTGACATATGAGGCTCTTTGTGGTTAAGACAGTTCCTCTCATCTTTGATCTTTTTTAATAACACTTTAATTCATCACCAGGGTCATTCACCCCCTTTTGCCAAAGAGCAAGCAGATTTTGCTCATCAATGTGATGTCCAGATCTTCTTGAAGCTTATCTCCAAGATTGCTGATTTCCTGGTCGTTGAAAGGATATCTCCTCCGTTGTAGTGGGACTTGGTTGTCGGTGAGAATATCTCGGATGTTCTTGTGTGGTCCGTGGAGAAAGTGGAAGGTATATATGAGGTGAACCACCATCTTTACCATACTTCTCCACAAACATTCTCAGTCTTAAATTTCTCGAGTCATTCGGAGAAATAACAGGTGCTGAGGAAGCCATTTTGCAGAAGACTTCAAGAAGAGACAACCTGAGAAGAAGAGAACAAGATCAGTTAAGAGAAGGGAATAGAAATGAAAGAAACATCAGTAATAGTGATAAGAGAAGATGCATCAGGTTCAAATTATCATGAGATCAATAGGAGGAGGAGGAGGAGGAGGAGAAAGAGGAGGAGGAGGAGGAGGAGGAGAGGAGGAGGAGGAGGAGGAACCAGAAAGAATTTGAGGAATTGAAGGAAGGGAACAGATTGATGGATGGAGGAGGAGACTGGAGAAAGGGAAGGAAGAAGCAGACATTTGGCTTAGGTTAGGTCAGGTTAGGTTACGTTCAGGGTAGGTTAGGACAGGTTAGGTTAGATTAAGTGTTTCAGACTTTGGCCCCCTCTGGTGGGACCCACTTGCACACCTAGGGCCACCCAAATCCAGTCGGTTACTCTGTTTAAAATATGTTAAGAAAAAGTGACCCTTTTGAAAAAAATTTGGAGGAAATCAGATTTGGTCTAGGGGTGGCACATAGCAAATCTCTTTCTTCTCTCTCTAACTTTCTTTCTCTCTCTCTCTCTCTCTCTCTCTCTCTCTCTCTCTCTCTCTCTCCTCTCTCTCTCTCTCTCTCTCTCTCTTTGAGGGAAAGAAGAAATGGAAAAATAGAACTCAGTTCAACAGTTTGGAGGGAAGTTGGCTTTATCTATATTATGTATAAAGAGAGAGAGAGAGACAGACAGACAGACAGAGAGACAGAGACAGACAGACAGACAGAGACAGGAGGACAGAGAGAAAAGAGGAATGGCCTTTTGACAGTACAGGCTCTTGCTTACAAATGTTTTTCCTCAATCTATTTGGTAAAAAAAAACAAAAAAATCGTTAATCCAGATTCTTTCAAAAATGTTCTTCCCAATTCTTACTTGTTAGTTTGACAATGAAACAATAATAACACATAATAATAATAATAAAGGGAGTAGACCTTCTCTAAGGGCTGTAGCATTAAAAAAAATGGCTGTTTTCTACGGCATCCAATCTACCGAGAGTCTTCTCTGTTTCTTGTGAATATCATCAGTGTGTAAGTAGCTGCTGACGTCTCAGATTTCCGAAAGAAATGAAAAGAGTTCTTGTTGTTCAGTGTTATAGGTACTGGTGCTTTTTGCGAGCTCTTCTCTCTGGGCTTCCTCTGACGCTTCGCAGTAGTAGTGAGTGATTACAGAGAGCATTTCTCAGAACCTCTGCCATCACTATCATTGCTGGAGGCAGTGGGGTTAGGGGGTGGGGAGGGGGCGCTGAATTATTATAATCATGTCTTCCTATCTTTTCCTTATAATAAATCCTGCTAGAAGCAATGAAAGCACACTGCAATCAGAATAAAAGTCGCGGCTGGCCGCCAGTTCCATCTTTTCTCATCGTCAGTCTGTCTTTTCTTGCGTCTTCTTGTAATTTACTTGTGCCTCTGTGATGAGCATCGATAATAATTACTTTTTGATAGAGATATCAGTACTATTAGTTATTAATAGTGATTATTTTTTTCACGTTCAAATTGTTTTTGATAAGGACGAGTCCTGTCCAAGAAAGCAATCTCGCAGCAAAACATGTAGTCAGCAGTGGGAGTTCCAGTTGGGTAATGACCAGTGCTGTTTATGACTCCAATGGCTGTTTCTGGCATTCAGTCATTCAGTCTGATGTGGACTTCATCTGCTTTGAAACTCTGGGACTGCAGAGAAAACCCTCTTCAGCAACAGTCCCTGATTCACTAATGTTGTTCACGTGAGAATATAGCATTGGTCTTTATTAAACGACGACGCAAGAAGGAGGAGGACGACAATCACATCAGTGGCCTTGGGTAGGATATATATGATATATATATATATATATATATATATATATATATATATATATATATATATATATATTATTTCCTTCTACTTCTTCTTCTATGTTTACACGACATGTAATACTGATAATAATAATAATAATAATAATAATAATAACTAATAATAATAATAATGATAATTTCGGAAGGAGACCCTCTCGTAGACATGTTTTGTTGTTTAAAATAACTGCTGCTTCAGCACTAGTTAATCTTATAAAGAGTCCTTCTCTATCTTTCTGATGACGGCTTTCTCGTGTTGTTTCTAGACTGGCGAGCAAGCACCAAAGGGCATGGTAAAATTCGGTTGAGTCATTTGATTTATTATTGCTTATACAATTCTCTCTCTCTCTCTCTCTCTCTCTCTCTCTAACGCGACGTTTCTCCTGATCGACAGGACATTATCAAGCGATAACTGCTGAGGGACTGAATTCCAGTGGCGAGTCCTTCTCCTTTTATCGTGGTGTTGCGAGCTCTCCAGTACGGTCAGAGCACTTCTCCGGTAGGTCGAGTTTTTATTGGTTCCCGGGAAGTGACTCATACGGCGGGCGTTGACTGTCTTGCAGACCTTCTCAGGTAGGGGGTATCACCGGGAGCCTCTTGATTGGCTTCTACCTGCGTGACGTCACCCCTGGTATTATTCTCATGTCCGGTGTTCGTTCCATGCGCGCTGGTACTTTCGTTAGGGGAGAGGGGTGTGGTCCTCCTCACACACGTCGGTATCAGGAACGCTTCTTGGGTGGTATTGAGGGGAGGCTTTTCTTCGAGGATGAGCAGCGCTTCTAGGAGACGCAGAACGTCGTGGGTCAGGTGCTCTCCCGATGATCTTAGTATTCCTGACGATGTCGTTCTCTCGTGATGTTTCTGCGGTGTACTGCAAGGGCGTGCTGCCTAATGGCGCCCTCCTGGGCGTGGCAGGAAATCCTTTTTGACAGGCGCATCGTCGTCATGCCGATGTAAATCCCAGGGCATCCTTGGGCGGGGATACGTATCGGTAGACGACGTTGGACTGCTTCAGGGGGTCTCCTGCCGGTGGGGAGGGGTTGTTCTTCATCAGGAGGTCTTTTTTTCGTATACTACAAGAATCGGCGTACGAAAGAAACCTCCTGATGAAGAACAAACAACCCCTCCCCACCGGCAGGAGACCCCCTGAAGCAGTCCAACGTCGTCTACCGATACGTATGCCCCGCCCAAGGATGCCCTGGGATTTACATCGGCATGACGACGATGCGCCTGTCAAAAAGGATTTCCTGCCACGCCCAGGAGGGCGCCATTAGGCAGCACGCCCTTGCAGTACCACCGCAGAAACATCACGAGAGACGACATCGTCAGGAATACTAAGATCATCGGGAGAGCACCTGACCCACGACGTCTGCGTCTCCTAGAAGCGCTGCTCATCCTCGAAGAAAAGCCTCCCCTCAATACCACCCAAGAAGCGTTCCTGATACCGACGTGTGTGAGGAGGACACACCCCTCTCCCCTAACGAAAGTACCAGCGCGCATGGACGAACGGACATGGAGAATAATACCAGGGGTGACGTCACGCAGGTAGAAGCCAATCAAGAGGCTCCCGGTGATACCCCTCCCCTACCTGAGAAGGTCTGCAAGACTAGTCACGCCGCCGTATGAGTCACCTTCCCGGGAACCAATAAAAACTCGACCTACCGGAGAAGTGCTCTGACCGTACTGGAGAGCTCGCAACACCACGATAAAAGGAGAAGGTACTCGCCACTGGAATTCAGTCCCTCAGCAGTTATCGCTTGATAATGTCCTGTCGATCAGGGGGAAACGTCGCGTTAGAGAGAGAGAGAGAGAGAGAGAGAGAGAGAATTGTATAAGCAATAATAAATCAAATGACTCAACCGAATTTTACCATGCCCTTTGGTGCGTTGCTCGCCAGTCTAAGCAACAACGAGAAAGCCGTCATCAGAAAGATAGAGAAGACTCTTATAAGATTAATAGTGCTGAAGCAGCAGTTATTTTTAACAAAAAAATAATGATAATTATTATTATTATTATTATTGCATATGCCCTTGACAGATCATAAAGATAAACCTCGTATTAAGACGAAATAAATAATTAATTATTTATATTTCGAGAAGCCTCAATAGTAGAGCAGATAACCAGGCTTTGACCCATTTTTCCCCACAACGCTCAACTAACCACCAAGCACATTAATTCAGCGCTGAATTTTCAGAGATTGAAGACGTTGTCTCAGGGCACTAATGTCAAGGGGGTGTGTGTATGTAAGTATGTAGTATTTTTGAAAACAACCCACCCAATTCCCACGCACAACCGGCCAACAGCAACCTTTAGCCGAGAGAGAGAGAGAGAGAGAGAGAGAGAGAGAGAAACATATAAATTACTAAAAAAATGAAATCGTTTAAAAAAACAGTCTTAATTGCTCAAAGGTCTCTATAAAGCCATTACGATGGGAGTTTTAATCATAAATATTATGTCAGAAAAAACGAGCAGTAAATGCTGGATAAAATGGCATATAATATATATTATAAAAATCGACTGTAAACACGAGGAGAAAGAAAAAGGGGGAAAGTATTAATTAAATATCGATTAATAATTTCGAGAAGTTATTTATTGTCGTTATCAGAATTCCTTACATTTCATATATAAAGTGACGAGTAAATTCTATACATGTGTAGTATATGTGTATGCTGCTTATGTATACTACACATTAAGTATTGCAATAAGTTACTTCATAAAGTGTAAAGTTTGAAATGTTAACTAAGAAACTTATCATGTCGGGTTCACCATAGTCTTGTCAAGAGTGGCTACCGGACGTGGATCAGCCAATGAAAAGGCAGCAACTTCTAAAGCTGCTTTCTGATTGGCTAACAGTATACAGAACTGACAGTTACTGTATGTAAACAAACATCCCCGGATGCATCCGTCCGTCTTGGGGGATGGCTACCGGACGTCGCTCAGCCAATGAGACGTAGCAATTTCAAGCTCTCCGTTCTGATTGGCTGCTGTTGACGCCTAACCAGAGTGACAGGATGTAAACAATCTCGATTATGGCAGTTGCCACACCTTGTCTTATTGCGAATCTTCAGTAATCTGTCGTCAGTGATACTATTGTTTATTATATTATTATTATAGGCTACGGTTCAATGATGTATGCAACATTTACAGTGATGAAAAATGAGATTATGATGGATAACGATGATGATGATAGTGAAAAGAAAAGAGAAATAATAGTGAGTTTTCTTTGGCTGATCTTTCTAATGAATACAGTTCCAATTAAATGACTTCCGAAACTTCTATTTTATTATTATTATTATTATCATTATTATTATTATTATTATTATTATTATTATTATTATTAGTATTTATTATTATGAAAATGAGGCCAAAGACCATGTAGGCACTAGAACCTCTGACGAGGGTCGTCATTCAGGGCTGTAACTGACAGGAATAAAAAGGTTTTTGGGGGAGGCATAACAGGAGAAATAGAAAAGGTTTGAAGGCACAGGAGGAAGACGAGACGAAGACGGTGAGAAGAAAAAGTGCGGACGGACGGACAAAGTCATGAACAATTTTTTTTAGAAAAAAAAAACTGAAATGGGGGACTTCGAAGTAAAGAGATTTCAACTGACTAAGTAATTCTACTGGAAAAAAAAGAAAATAAAAGACTTTATTTGTCCATAATATAACCCCCCAAGCTTCAAAAGAAGGTGAATTAAAAAACAAAAGAATGTATGTCCAAGGTGATCTGCAGTTTTGTATTCAGAACCACTCACTCGTGAAGGTTACATTGTGAAAATACATAAAGCAAATCTGTGTATGAACTCTCTCTCTCTCTCTCTCTCTCTCTCTCTCTCTCTCTCTCATCTCTCATTAATCGAGAGTTGCTGCAACAACAGCCTGTCTGGATTGAGACAATATCTCAACATCAAGTCATTTCTAAAAGAAACATAAACTTCACCCTGGCATTCACATGAACTCGAGTTGAACGTTGAGGTTCAGGCACAAAAACAAATTCTGAACCGGGAAATCATCATTGGTACTTACAAGGATGCAGAAAAAATTCTATTAGACAGGTTACTCTAAGAGCTCTTCTTCTGGACAAGTTCCTCTGAGAGCTCTTCTTCTGGACAGGTTCTTTTAAATTAAAAGCTCACACACAGAAACACCACCAAACGCTTCAGCAGAGTCTCTCAAAGTCTTAACTGAAACTTCACCTTCCACTCTTTTGAGGTTTACCCTTTTATACTTTCTAGGCTTCTTAGGTTTCCTTAGGTGGGGTTCATCGAGAGGTTGTCTTTGACTGACGCATTTTCTCCACCGAACTACTTTCTGATTTCTGTGCAAGACATTTTTCCACTGGTGTAGACACACACACAAGACTACGGAACACACACAGGAACTACACCTTTGAGAGTTGCAGTCAGTACACGCCTTTCCTTTGGTGTAGAGAACACACTAGAGGAAACTACACCTTTGAGAGTTGCAATCACTATATTTATTTCCACTTATCAGGTGGTTCGTGCTCTACAGTCACTTGTTTCCGGGGCTTCATGAGGATTACCACAGCCAAGACATACACAGGAAGCTCCCGCCAGATATCAAGAGGGAGAGGAAGCCTCAGGCCCTTCGGGAGAACGTGAGACTCCCCCTGATTATTCTGAAGTAGTTCACGATCAGAACTACCAAGTGGAATGATTCCACAGGGAGGAACTGCCCTAGAAACTACCGGTCGAAGTCAGAATTTGGAAGCGACGGCACTGTAGTATATCCACAAGGAGACTTGGGGAAGTTGTGCCACATTGCTCTCTGGCAAAAGCAGCAGCGGAAACGGGCTCCGAAAATGAGCGGATTTCCTGCAAATGGAGCCCCAAAATAAGCACTGTCCTTTCTGCCTGTGACATCGACCCAATCTCTCATGAATCCATTTGCAAAGTCTGTCACATGAAATATTCAGTCACAGACTTCGGTTCTACGTTTTTTTCGCAAGAGTTTCCTTTTGGGGCGTTGTATGCTCTCTCTCTCTCTCTCTCTCTCTCTCTCTCTCTCTCTCTCTGTTGTTGTGTCCGCAGTTTCCGGACAAATGCGTCGTAAAAAAAAGAAAAGAAACACATAACCTGCCAGTGTCAGCACGCATTACAAATGCCATTTCGTTAGTTCCGTGGGCGATTTTATTTTTTATTTATATGAATGAATTAAATCTGCCAGTAGGTGTCCAACACAATATAGAAACAGTCGAAATGTTGCACAAATAAGGTTTTTTTGTGAGAAACTTTGAGAGAGACTGACGGGATCCTGGAGACTGTCTGAGGTCACGGGATTTCTTCTTCACTGATTTTTGAAGCTTCCCAGTCTTGTCCCTGTGTGGATTTGAATAGTTTAATTTTTAGTTTAATTTTGAGGTTCACAGTTTTATTGCAAAATTAAACTTGTAGATTTAGTGCAATTGTATTATTTGTGTTAATTTTGCGAATAAGTAATTTATATACTTTTATTTTCAGGTTTACTGAAGAAGTGACGAACTCTTACTTTCACGTCAAGAAATGGAGACTAACTGCAGCTGACTGGATTCGACTATATTCGTGCTTGACTTGATTTATGAAGTACAGCCTTGAGAATAAGGTTACTTATATTTATAATATATATATATATATATATATAATATATATATATATATATATATATATATATATATATATATATATATACATATATATATATATATATATATATATATATATATATATATACATATATATATATATATATATATATATATATATAATATATATATTTTATATAAAATTAGCAATCATAACCTTAAGATAAGTACAAAGTTAAACAATTTTTATTCAGAAAAATTGCAAGATATTTTTATGAAGTATTGTAATCCTGCAAATATGAAAGAATTAAGCACCAACAGAATCAGATATATAAAACCATATTTTGATATCCTTCTTGTTTAATCTGCTAAAAAATAAGACAGCTAAATTTCATCTATATCTTGTATCTCTTACTAGACATTTAATCATTTTTTATGCTGCACAAAACACACTTCTTGAGGTTAGATAAAAAGAAAATGTTACCTTTCCACTCAATAGGTGAAAAGAATCGTTCGACACCTGGAAAAAAAATTAGATTTTGCTCCTTACGATTTCTTTCGGTCTGAGAAGAGGATGTCTCCTTCCTGTAAGTTTCTAGTTTATCTTTATTATGTTTTTAATGCATAAACTGAACGTCATGACTTCTTTTGACATTTACTTTCCCAAATGTCATCTTTCACAGATTGTGAGCACAGTGACGACTTACTTCATCGTTTAAGATTTCGGAAAGACCACCGGAGAGTAAAGATAATTATAGTCTCTGGTGAAACCCAAAGTCCAAATATTCACAGCAGTTAGGATTTGCCATCCAATTGCATTGCTGCTGTGGAGGAAGACGTCTGATATACATGTTGCACGAAATTAGTGATAATAACCAAATTAAAATGATAATACTAATGGAAATATGTTACTGTCAACATCATTTTTATAATAAGTAGTGAAAAAGACGGAGATGAAGTGAGAGGATACTCGTAGCTAGTGTTTACACAAATATTTGATGATGTGGGATTACGCAAACACAATTATTTCTTGCAACCGTTGGTGGCATGATGTAGGTGAGAACTCATTTGCCGTTTTATGGTATTATGTTTATGAAATTCAAGGATAATGAAGTTGTTTTACATTTTCGTTTGTAAACAGATATTCTGATATGCTGTTGAAGGATTGTTTTTGTAAGTTGTATGTCGTGTATATATGTGACCTGTGTCTCCTCATGCTCGAGGTTGGAGTGTGTTCGTACTCATGCTGTGAACACAGACACGGCTGTGGTTGATTCTGATCACGTTTTGTTCTGACTTCCTTTAGCCACAACAGGCGTCTCAGTCTGTTTTTGTAGAATAAATGTAGCAACGAAATCTCACCTATTGAATAGACTCTCGAACAGGACACATGCTCTTCATAAGACGAAGCCGCAACTTACCTCAATTTTGCAATGAACTGCCCACACTTACAATGGAACCTGGTTCCTTCATTCGTGTCTTGAATCATGCAAATATTGCTATAAGGATCTTAGTGGCTTAGGTACCTTAGGGTCGTTTGGGGAAACAAGATAAATTTATCTTGTTATGCACTCCATTAGTACCTACGAGAAGTTTATATGAAATGGGATATGATTTAAAATCAAAGATCCGTAAATCCTGAACGAAAACTCACAATTCATTGTCTGAAGAACCTTATCATGACGAGTAAAACTTGTGAAAGCTACTGAATTATAATGAGTAAAGTAAGATTAATTGATTATAGGTCATTGTTCTCTCTGTTCTATAATGTGAATGACTGTAAAACATCTATAAAATAATTTAAAAATTATAAGCTGCTAGTTTATTCGAAGGTTGAGTTAGATGTTGGGATCTTATGCAACTTTTGTGGATAATGCCAAATAACCAAAGCACTTGTAAATGTTTCTCTCTTTAATTAAATGCTACTACCTGAGGTATCTCAGTTCTACCTCAAATCTGATCTTCTTCAGTAAAGTAATTTTCTTTCTTTCGTATTTGACCTTACAGACAAATCTACATAACAAAAATATGAGAATTCCTAATTAGGAATAGTTTTGAATTATTGTCAATTTTCATTACTTGTAACGGTTCCAAAACTATTGTCGGAAATATAATCACACTCCATTTTCTAAGGTGTCGGCTGTAACACAACTTGGAATTATAAGTACGTTTATTATTTTCAACAATATGGGTGAATTATTCATTGTATAAATCGGGATTTCCTTCCAATTTCCGAAATCAATGATCTGAGTTTCCCAGTTCCAAGAACTAAATAATACAACTATTTATTTACCCCTGTTATTCCAGCAGAGCATATTCTATATAACTGGCCATTTATCGTGGTAGAGTTTAATATCTAAAATTTGTTCTAGCCAATAATGTTCAATCATATTTTTGTAAAACAGAAAAATTCATTTGACTGTTTCTTCCTTTATGTGTCTTTTATTGTTTGTGTTGATGCTTTTTGTTTTATTACAAAGGGAAACGGCTACTCCACACTGGGTATTCCAAAGAAAGCTGTAGTTCTTATTGATATTTATGCAATAAGAAAAGCCTTTATAAAAACCACACTTTTATAAACTATAAAGATAAACTCCTTCCTATGATGCTTGAAAATGGAAAGTACCTTTCCGGTCTCTTAAGGTTTGGCAACCAAGGAATGATAAAATAGAAAACAAGGAATTTTCATGGTCTTCTGTTTAATCGAAAAACTGAGGTAGCTTGAAATAATTTCTTTTTATGTAACGAATTCCCCAACTGAATGCTCTAGAAACTCCACAAAAACACTGGAAGAATTGCAATAAATTTTTTTTTCTCGTGTTCCGTGCTCCTAACTTGCGTGAATATTATGTCTGGCACATTAGTTCAGATTTGCCGTTGATGCATTCTTGAATCCATGCCGATGTTGAATCATAACCCCCCCCCCCCCCCACCCCCCACCCCCCCACCCCCTGCAACCCCTGCCCCAATCTCTCTCTTCTTTCTCTCTCTCTCTCTCTCTCTCTCTCTCTCTGTTTCTATCTAGTAACATAAAAACTTATCAATTAGAGGGGACAATAGTCATACATTTGAAATACACAATATTTCTCCATGACTTGTTAATCAGTGACCCATTGCCCATCGAGTCTCCATGACAAAACCTAAATTTACAAATAGGTTCTGTGACTGGACCTTTATTCAGTTTCTTTTTATACTTTTTATTTTTGTTTTTATTATTTTCTTGTGCGTTTATAGAAATTTAATTTAAATGTAATTTATTCTAACCTTTTTATATAATAACTGAAAGGAATTCATAGAATAGTAGTCATCTGATCTTCATGTCGTGTTTTTAATTTTTTATTTTCAGAAATAAGATTGCTCAAGATAATCAATATATATATATATATATATATATATATATATATATATATATATATATATATATATATATATATATATATACTATATATATATATATATATATATATATTATACATAATGAAAATTATATATGATCTACGAACATCTTTTTAACCAAACTAACAGCTGCGACATTTCCATTTTTTTCAAATTTTAGTTTGGTAAACTCGGTAAAAAAAATTGTCCTAAATTAGATTGTGCCTCTTCATTACTCTCGCTTCCTTTTTTTTTTTTTTTTTTTTTTTTTTTTACAGATGGCGTCTCTGCAGAGTGCTCCTTGTCTACTGCCATTGTAGGTGGGGTTTATAACCCAGTGGCATTGGCCCTTTAATGGTGCATCTTGTTGGCAGCCTTTCATTGTTTTAGGGAGAATAGGATCTCTCATCCAGCCCCTAAGGAAATTCCCACAGCGGCTTTAGGGTATTATCGACAATAGGC